>NW_009213189.1:0-28557 GCF_000690835.1 Fulmarus glacialis | reverse complement strand
CTGGGACACTAAGATATGAGAAAAAACTGGATTTGACCTCATAAACCCAGTATATGTGGTTGCTTTAATCCAGGACTGAAGCTGAAGAAATGACTCGCCTCTGCACCCTCTACAATGTGCTGTGACTTAAATGCATAGTTGAGATATAAGTTTCCCAACCTAGTTCTCAGAAAAAAACACAACAGTGCCAAGAACAACTCCCCGTCTCCTGTCTGAACCACAAAACCACATTAAAAGTTTTATTTTGTTTGTTTGCTTGCTTATATTCTGGCATTTTCCTTTTTTGTTAAATTTGTTTATCATTTGACTGTAAATTCATTTTTGCTTTATTTTTCCAATTTTCTTATGACTGAAGTAAACACACTAAAATATAACAGAACCACAATGAGCATTTTTATAAGTACAGCAAATGCACCCTGTGATTCTTTCCTATCTATAATTTGGAAAACTCCAAGTGGTAATAAAGGAAGAGAGTGCCTGGGCTGAAAATATGATGGGAATTGGATCACCTCAAATTCACTTAGTACAATGGCCAGCATGGCTGACCTGGAGGTGGAAGCAGTGGTAACTGAGGCTGCTGTTACAGGAACATGCAGAATGGTTCAAGGCCCAGACAAAAGGGACTTTTTGGTCAGTGTGGTGCAGATGCAATTTTGGAATTTTAAGATTCCATAGTGGTCACTTGAAGGGCATGAATCATCTGTCTCAACTGATGTTCAGCAGTCACCCAGTGGGGAACAGGTCTCCTTCCCTGAGATTCAGGGCTCCACATGTGCTCCAGGTTTTTGTCCCCACCTGCTAGCTTTCATAGCTCTTTGGATATTCCCCTTGCATACCCTTGTGCACAAACCTCCCTTTAACCAGAATTCGCAAAGAAAGTCCATATGCACTGATTTGGAAAAGTGATTGTTTTGGTAAGTTGGAAGCATCAACCATGGCAGCTGATTGCAAGTATCTGGCCAGGTCTTTCTTCCCAGTTGCACTGGAGGTCTTTGCTCATGTAGGCAGAATGCTAAGTGCGTGCAAGGACCCACTGACTACTTCCTAGTCTCTGCATCTACAAAGTGAAATTTGCTTTGGCAACAAATCTATTGCACCAAGCAACAAAAACCTTGTCATCCCAAGCACATTTTATGAAAGCAGTATGACATTAAAGTCCTCATTCCATCTTAATATGGAGCAAAAAGCATATAGCTTTTGTTGAGCATGGTGTCATAATACTAACATGTTAGGGGAAAGCCAAGACTGTATTTTATCATCCTATCCCCAGTTGCCCACATGTAGTGCATACAACATCATCATACTTATCATTTATTTATTCCCACGTGTCTGCAAGAGAGCCACAACATGGAAAAGTTATTGCTTCCCCTATATATTCGTGCTGGACTGTGTAATCCAAGGCATTTATCTCCATATCGTTATGCAAATTCAGGTTCAAATGGGTAAATAATACTCATCTCTCACATCAGCTCTACTTGTCTTATGATGTTTTCTAGTATCTTACTATATCAAGAAACAAACTGCAATAAAAGCTACATAGGACGAGTGAACCCAAGAAGTTTAAGCGATGCTTCTTCATTCATCAGACCCATCTGCAAATTAGAGCAGTCATGCAAAATTTATTTCAACTTAGCCAAACTTATTTGGCTTGAAAACTAGGCTGGCAATGCTGTGGGAAGTGATATATTTTGTGGTATTTCTGACACAGTCCCTGCCAAAACCTTGTAGTTCTTGAAAATTGACAAAAACAACCAAAAATCTTGAACTTGAGGAAAGGTTCAAGTCATTTCTTATTGTATCCAGATGGGATTACTATTCCCTAGTCACCATCAGTGAATAATAAAAATACAGAGTAGCGAGATGAGTATAAATGAAAATCCGTGTGGTTGGGGAGCCAGATTTTCAGTTCCTCATTGAGGATCAGCTGAGTGTCATAGAAGAGCATTGTAAAACATGATCTTCCAATGGGGCCCTAAGTCCCTATTAAGAAAGCTTGCAGGGCTTTTCTTGGAAGCGACACTGGGCTGTGAGGTCTTGTTTGCATATCCCCATGCAGTCAATATGGACCATACAGCCACTTCCGTGGAAGGTGTTCCAACTACCTGCTATTCCTTCCTGTAGCAGGATCTTGTATTTAGCTGTGACCAAATGTTTTCATTTTTCCTCTCCGGATGCCTTCCTGAACTTGTTGGTTTATTTGTCCCCCAACATGTTCACAAATTTTTCTTTCTGTAGGTGAGTGGCATGAAAATGATTAACAAGATCAGTTATTTGAACAATATCTTGTCACATAGGTTCATGAACAAAATTTCTCATTCACTAGTTTTACTAATCTACTTAGTGAAAAATTCTGTGTTCAGTCAAGCAGTAGACAATATATTGTAACTAGGTAGCAAAGGGAACAGTTTGAGACTTTTCAATAACCTGAGGCTAATACATCACAATGATTTTACAAATGCTTATGACTTAGCTTATATCCTTGGAGAAAGTGACAAACAGATTAAGTTTGTGAAGAATGTCACTAAAAATTAATATCAAATGCAAAATTCTAAAATGCTTCTATACACTTAAAGCTAGGACAATACAGCAATTAATAATATAATATTGAAGAAGAAATTAAACAAATGAAGCAAATGTTTCCAGAAGGTTGACTGGTGAGGAACAGAATGGGAAAAGACACGAGTGAGAAGCAATCTAAGTTACAGCAGGTAGAATGTGAAGCTGTGGAAAGTGAATAAAATGAAAATCCAGAGGAAATACCCAGAGATACTTTAAAAATATTTTAATATTCTATAGGAGGCCTAAGAGATAATGGAGCAGTATATACGACAGCACGCTCAAGGGACACGAGGACAGTGTTAAGCAACAAGATTATTTTTTCATGTCAGCCTTCAGCAAAAAGGTGATGAGCTGTTAACAAATCCTTGAACAATTTTTTGCAAGTATTTAGAGTGAGGCTTTGTCAGAGATGAAGAGATGGTATGGGAACACTACAGTTACAATTGTTTTATTAAATAGGCTGATGTTTCGGGCATGATGAGAACAGGCTGACTCTGAATCCTTCCTGTCTTATTTTACATCGTGAATGTCAGCAAGACTCTATGTATCCCAGGCTGCCACACACGTGTTGTCAGAGCTGCTTTGTGGTATGACTGCCCCCTGAATAAGAATCCCTCCAGATAACACTTTTCAGTTACCTTTTTTATCTGGTCATATTCACTCCTGAGAGTTCCTTCCTAGCAAATATTCCTGATGTGTCCCTTATCTTCTTGGAATAAAAACAGAAACAGGGAATGGCTGAATTCTGGTAAATTAATTAGCCATTACTGGCATTCAATACCTTTTATTTTTCCAGGATTTATTGGTTCTGAGCTGGGTCTTGTTTTCCAGCCTTTACATTTACATGAACATGATAGTTTAGTTTCTATAGTTTCAGTGGTTTGATGGTTGAGTCCTCTATGAGCTGTTAAATCAGCCTTAATCTTGCCATCTGAAGACACTATTTCACCCTCAGCATCCTTACTGCTGGTTGTCATTTTGGAAGTATGTAATTTTTTGACCTCCTAACATACTGTTTGCATTGTGTGCTAACAGGTTTCTCACTAGATTCCCCCTCCCCCACCCTTTTCTTTCCCATAACTAATTGCTAGCAATGCCTTTTATAAAGCCAGATAGTCTTTTGGTCTCAAACACTGGAACAAGCTTCCTAGAGAGGTGGTCGATGCCCGAAGCCTGTCAGTGTTTAAGAGGCATTTGGACAATGCTCTTAACAACATGCTTTAACTTGGTCAAACCTGAATTGGTCAGGCAGTTGGACTAGATGATCGTTGCAGGTCCCTTCCAACTGAAATAGGCTATTCTATTCTAAATTCTAAATTGGTGATTGTTTTCATTTTGGATCGATATTAGAAATAATTGTGTTAGCAAAGTTTTCTATACCAGCATTAAAACACGCCAGAAGTCAACAAAAATGCCAAACTCAAAGATGAATGTAGGTACCTTTGTCAGATTTATCTACATTCCACCATTCACTCAAGAGTTCCCTTAATTTAACTCTGCAAGCTACTGTACTGTATGGAAAGCCTTGACCTCACACATCTTTTGGTACTACTTCACTACATTCTTGGAGATTTTTATGCTACGTACTCTCTATAGGACATGAAATTTATAGTGAGTGACTTTGGTATTACACATTAACAGAAACATGATATAACGAATGACATTGCTAAAACAACACGCAGTGAGTTATTACAGTAAGTCATCGGGACTCCTTGATACCCATCTGAAAGTCCTGAGCCTTGCTATGCTCTCAAAATACTCTGATGAAGTGCTGTGTTGCAAGGTGAGAATCCCCCTTCATTGCATGAACCTCTGAAAAATTTCACTAAGATGAATTACTGATTCACTGACAAATTTTGCTTCATAATGAGGTAATTGCTGAGGAAAAATTATTCTTCAGAAGAAAATTTACAGAACACCGAGAGATGTATAAAAACTGCAAAGGAAAACTATTTCTTTCCAATGAGCTCTTTTGAGGAAATAAAAAATACAGTAGACTAAGTAGTTACAATGTGTTAAGGTGCTTTAAATCCTTTTGTAAAAATCACTCATGATTTTTCTAGCTATGTTTCTAGTTTGTTTTCACAAAAAGGAGAGATAAACTGTAGCTATGCACTAGAAACTTTAAAATACGTGAAGAATGTGGTGATAAATCACTAATTTTCAATGTCAAAAGATATAAAGGCACCAATTGGGCACTAATAGGACAAGATTGTGTGTAATTAGGTATGTATATGCAAGAAATTGAGATTATGAGGTAGCAAAAGATATAGCTGAGGTGCAATATTTAAGGCAAGAAGGACTGAGAAATCCAGAGAATTTTGCTAAATTAATTAGCAGGACTAAGGAGGATGAAATTAATGTCATCAGTGTTCACTGGAAGGAAACACTGAGCTGCTCTGACATTGAGAAAGACTTAATTAAATTGAATTTGATTAAGTTTGAAATTAGTAAAGAAAAAGGTTTTTTGTAGACAGCTCAGTGGCACTGATTCATTAAAAAGAAGAAGGAAACAGGGAAAAAATCACAAATTAATGGGAAACTTGAAAATATAAAATTTAAATTATCCCCAAAGGATAACTGGGAGAGAACAAGAAACATATTACTTAAACACATTAGGTTTGTAGAGAGCCATGTGAAGAAAGGTTTATCAAGAATAATACTGAACTAAACAGTAACAAAATGGAGTTATTATTAATAACTATGATGGAAAGATCTATTGTATGGTTCTATTTTACTTTCTGTCTTCCTCGTCCCAGAAAGAAAATATCTAATAGAATAAACATTGCAAATACTTTGGTCTAAATGATCAAATTAAGTGTGTTTTCCTATTGTATTTTATCTGTGAAAGTAGATTTAACAGTATTTTATTGGAACAAATTGCTTAGAATTAAAAACCTCTTTTTTGGAGGGATATACATTATAAATATCGTTATGTACAGCGAAAATAGATACATCAGGTATCAGTTCCTGTGTTTAGGTCATAAATAGAGTGATAACTGTCTTAGACTGGCAAAACTGCCATCATATAAAGTACTGTAGAAATCTATATTATGGTATGTGAAGTATCACTGTAGGAACAGAATAAGAGATAAGGATGATTATTTGACTAGGATAGTATTTATATTTCTCCAAGGAAGATGTGGAAGAACATATAGTCAATTAAAGGTGTGTCTTCAAGGAAGAGATTAGGCAGGTTTTGTACTTGCTGCATTTAATGCAATTGAAGGTATAACTCTTTCTGTGCCAAATCCTTTTAAACATGGATTAATTTCTGAATTAATGGAATTCGTTCTTTCCAAAAGCGTTCAGATTCAACTCATGTCCTTGAGTTTGGTAGGTTTATCACATTCAGTAACAATTAGAAAGCTCCACTTAGTTTTGGGTCAAAACAAGACAAAATTATGTGGCCATATAGTTTTGATTTTAAAATGATAAATACCTTCCAGGCTTGCCTAAACCTTCACAAGTGTTTGTATTACCCTTGTCTGAATGCCAAGTTTATAATAAATCTGTTTTGTTGCAAACATTTCAGACAGTTTACATAGTCAAAATGAAAAGCTTTTCAGGTTTTCCAGTCACATAATTTATTTTTGAACTGTAATTGTTTAGCTTTAGGATTGTACAATGCCTAATTGCGTTTGAATGCATGAAGAAACATCCCAACGGTAACAGATCTTAGGAGGATCTGACTTACTGCTCCTGTGAAGTCCTGATAAAACACTTGAAAAGGCAACACATGCTCCTCCAAGCAGCACAGTACTATTTCCCCTATTGCAGTCTCCAGCCTGGCCAGCAACTAAGCAGCAATACTAGATCATGATTACAGCTACTGCCTGCCTGGCATATTCTGTTATCTCTTATCCATGTCCCTGTGAAATGGATATGAAGGTTTGTTCTATCTGAGTAACTGAGGAGGAAGTTTTGTTTTACTTAAGTGACTGAGGAGAGACCAAGATCTAGTGCTTGGTTAACACAGATATATATACAGGTATATTTCTTATAATTAAACTTAAAGCATTGAGTTTTCAAAAAAAAAAAAACCACCAGATTTTTGGCAAATAATTTTAAAAGCCAATTTACACAGATCTTTACTTTCCACTTAAAACATTTATTTATTCCATTCTTTTTTTTCAATTTGCTTTTTCCTTTTTCTTGTTTTAATTTTCTTTTTCTTTCCTTTTTCTCTTGCTTTTGCTTCTTCTTTAGCCTTTGATTTTTTAATTCACTTTAATTTTTCCTTTTTTCTTTTTCCTCTTCCTCTTCCTCTTCCTTTTCCTCTTCCTTTTCCTTTTCCTCTTCCTTTTCCTCTTCCTTTTCCTTTTTTCTTTATTCTTTTTCATGTTTTCTTTTTTTCTTCTTTCTTCTTTCAACTTTCTTCTTTCTTTTTTGTTTTTTCTTTTCTTTTTCTACAGCTGCATTTTCAATCAGGAATTCATATTTTACCATTATGCTAGGATAATCTAGCACAATTTTTCTGTATTCTATTTTAGCTCTTTGCTATAAATACAAAAATCATTAACATGTCACTATCAATCAGTCCAAGTCCAGAAAGACTGGACTGAAAATTGCTGCAACATTATACAAGATCATACACTTTCAATAAGGATAGCATGGGAATGGTTGTATTATAGCTATGTTATATGTATTGCAGGCTACCAAATAATAATATAGACATACGTTTGTTTCACGTTGTAAATTAGGTAAACTACTTTGTTGGCCTTCCTGACCAAAATCTGGTTTATTCATTTGTCATCCTCTAATTTGATTTTTCTTATAAACAGAAATATTTAGTTTTGCCAAAGTTTGTTTGAAATGAATAATTAACTGTCTGTAAAATAAATTTGTTTTGAATGAGTTCCAACAGATGTGGCTTTCTTTATTATCATCTTTAGTTTCTGTTTTCTCTACAGCAAGTCATAAATGAATGAAATGACTACAGAATGACTTTGCCAGGTGTCGCTAAGTAAACAAAAGACATCATATATAAGCACTTTCAAGTAAAAAGTAAATGCATAAGCATCCTTATTTTTTATTAACTTCTTACTGATCATTTTAGTTACAAATATGTGTATTGCAGTTCAAAGTATAACCATACCTTGTGTGGTTCTTGAGCTAGGAGTTTTGGATAGGAATAATAACACGACCATTACAGTTGTGGCAGAACAAAGTTGAACACAGTCTGCAAAGCCCTGCAGGATAAATATAGTGTTTGATAACTATACTTTCACCATCACTGACCAAACCAGGTGAAAGTTAGTAAAGAGATTTGTACCTGAGTTTCAGCAACACCCATGCTGTAGACCACACAAAGGTATCCTAAAAAAAACCCCAAATATTAGCACTGTCAGTGAGAATGAGTGTCTGGTCTGCAGAAGTTTTCCTAACCGTGGCATCTCCAACAGCCACTGAGGATTTAATGCTTTATATCAGTGGTCGCCAAATCCTCTGACTTTTGTTGCACATACAGGAAATTAAAAAGATAAAACTGAAGCTAATAAGGAGAGTAAAGTATGACCACCTTCTATGAACAATATGCTCAGTATTGTCATTCACCTGCCAACAACAGGGGGTAAGTATTATTTTGATGAGACCTGGGCTTCAGGGATTTAAGGTGCTCATTTCCAACCAAAATAAAATACATGGGAAAATGTTTTAAAGCATCTTATTAGAGAATATAAATTATGAGAAATTCACTGAGCACAACAAAAGTCATCTAAGTAAGGATTAAAGCACATCTTAACACCATGTTTGGAAGTTTGTTGGTTTGGGTTTTGGGGTGGGTTTTTTTGTTTGTTTTCATTTTTCCCTCCAAGGGAATCTAAACATAGCAAGTCAGAATAACTGAACAGTTGAGCAGACAATACAAAACACTGTAGATGGATGTTGTCTGATCTATATGTTTGAGTTATACTTAGCAAAGAGGATGTTCAGCAGATTCACAAACTTTGTGGCAAGCATGGGGGACGGGAGTTTGTTTTAAACTTTGTTGCTAAAAATTCAGGCTCACCACAAACAAACAGGTTATTTTTCAGTCCTAGGATTAAACTATTCCTTTCTATTTCTAGCAGTGTGAGTGCCAAGAAATAGTACTGCCTCAAACTAGTGTCCACAAAAGTGCTTACTAATATTTTCCCAGAATTTGTCATAATAAACTAGATGTCAGATGTGTCTTTATTGCTGCTATCTTTAGGTAGTATTTCAGCCTTGGCTCGATCTCTCAGTGGCTGTTACTGCATGATTTACATTTACACCCACAGGAATTAGGTAGTAACATTCTAAGAGCCCAGAAAAATAGCTTCCAGTGAAGATGGTCCATGCACTTCAGTTGCTGCTGGCTCAGAGTCTGGGAGCAGGCTGGTTTAGAGGAACCAGAGAATATTCACCACAAGAATAAGGAAACATTCCTATGTTCGTCATTCCACCCTCACTTTACTTTTTGAACATATCTAAGTGTAATAGCGAACACTTGTTTTGCAGACAAGCTATTTTGACAAGCAGTCTTTCTAAATTTAAATTTCAGCCCATGGGGCAAGTCAGACATGGATTTGTTGCTCCACAAGATGCCTCATTGTCCTAGATGCACAGGAAGAAAGCCAAGGTTCAAGGCATGAGTTTAAGACATAACTTTATTAATTTAACAACTGCTATGAGAACAAGCAGTAATAGTCTGTACAGTACAGGTCATGATTCCTTCCTTAAATATTTCCACAAGCTGCTAGACTCACATCAAACTCTGTCACCCCACAACTGGTGCCCAAACCTGTTGCTTTCTCCCCCATTGCTTCCTCACCATTCTTATATGGGCTGAGGACACAGGGAAAAGGGTTTTCTTGTCATTCTACACATCAGAATGCGTAGGCTCATTCCCTCCTTTCTTTAGGGGCTGTTTTCACCTGAGCGTGTGCTACCAATTTCAGATTGTCAAGGAAGACACTTATGGAGCAAGTGCAAATTGCACACCTGCCACTCACAAAACAACACCTTTTGTAGCTGGATCTCCTGACTGTAACATTGGGTTCACGCAGCTGCAAAGAAGGCTCCCCAGTGGTGTGGGAAAATAGGTCCTTCCTTCTGCCAGGGAAAGGCAATTAGTGAAGTCCAGAAAAGACCCCAAGACCTTATATTATGGGGGAGCACAGTGTATGAAAGAGCATGAAGCTGGGAGGAGGCAGCTTACACACCCTCTCTCCCATGCGGATACATCAGTTATTTAGCATCTATTTCCTGTTATCCTGTCTACATCACCCATTTCCATCATCAAACAAAAAGGAAATGAGACACCCCAGCACAAAGACATTATCTGTTTCGGTAAGAATTAAAATGGTATTATAAAGAAAAATGTTGCTATAATCTGTCCAGTAATGAGACATGGAAATCTTGCTGCATTATCTTATGAAACTAAAATTGTAATACATGTAAATTTCAGACCATTCATCACTGCTAAGCAATAAAAACTTACTGAGTGACAAGTCCACGGGCAATAAACTATACAGTTTATGTCCATGATCCAGTTAACTATCCAGCCAAGTTAAAATCCGTAGTTTTATTTGACCTTCTCTGATTTATGTGTAAAAAAATATTTAACAATTATCACCTTATGTAAAGTCTCTTTATTTTGTTCATTGTTCCGTGAAAAATAATAATGAATAGACTACTTACCTTTTTGGCAGAGATAGTGAATGGCTGGGATGTGCCCACCCATTTCTGAGATCCAGAAATGCAGAATGCTTGATAATATGTTAGGTCTGATTTTTATCTCAATATTGTCAAATTAAAACTGGAGTAATTACATTTTTGTAATTTAAGACTTGCTCCAAAGCATAATATAAGGGAAAAGAGTCTCTTAATTGATATCATTAGGCTTGCTCCAAAGCATAATATAAAGGAAAATAGGCTTTTAATTGATGTTATTCACTTTGGGATCAAGTCCAAAGACCAGTTTTTCACCTCAAGTGTATCATTATTCATATTTTAGGTAAGATCAGAAAAAAATATTGTGGTTGCAGTTTATTCTGCTTGAGCTATTATTGATTACAGTGAGTGGTGATTTACCAGAACTGTCTTAGCTTTTCTTGACAAAGTCCAGGAAAAGTATTAATTGAGGTGACTAGCTTATGCTACTTCAAAAGAATATTCATTATTCATTAAAGGTAATACTGCAGAAAGAGGTCAAAAATAAAGTGAATAGTTCAGATTTGAATAATAATATGAATCATATTCCTGGATTATTCCTAATTGTCACATTTGGAAGTGACATGTTTGTCACATGAGAACTGAATGGGAGCTGTCAGGAGGAGGGAATAGAGGCGGTAGGTTGGAATATTTGTTCCCCAGAAGTCAAAAAATAAATTGAGGATAAAGGCATCTTTCCTCTACAAGTGCACAGTTGTACCATAAATCCGAGAAAGTCTGTCATTATGTCTTATTAGTACTTATTTGTTCTTAAAAATCAGATCAGATGATGTATTGAAGTTAGCGCAAGTTTCTATAGAGCAGTTCCATGATCTCATGAATGGATCATTGCAGTATATAGCGGAATATATCTATCTTGTCTGAGAAAGGGTTGGTTGTTCACAGGTGAGCACAAGAGAGGATGATGGAACTGACAAGAACCAGCCAAGTATGTCCTAAGAGTTGGTATAAGCTTAATTTGAGAATACAATAATTTTGGATACTTTCAGTGTCTGCTACTTGCCCATCATTTTTAAGACTCTTGCACAGCCCAAATGGGAAGAATAAATTTGTCTAATTTAAATATGTTTTATTTTTATAGCAATTAGATTGATACATCTGTCTTTTTATAAGATATAATGACAATGTATTCTAAATTAAATATGCTTATAAAGCTGTGAGATCTTTGTCATCTCTCAATACATCATGACTTTAAAAGATGGTAAAAACCTATGTTTTACTCCTCTACAGTGACTCCATTCAGAGACATAAGTTCTCATGCATTTTGATAAGTGGGACAGTGAACTTGTATTTTCCATTTACACCTGACAAAAAGTGAGACTTTTACCGATAACATTAAGTGTCTATAAGAAAACCAGTAGAGGGGATGCAAAGAAGAGTTTAAGTATTATGAATGCATTCATTCACATTTCCTATCAGTTCCCCACTCTTCCAAATGTCAAAGCCAACTATTTCATGCAAGTTACATTGATGGCAGGACCTTTGCCTGAAGGGTAGCTGACTCCATCTCAGTCCAACAGACTGATGAACTATGGCTGGAGACTAGAAAGAGAAACCTGGACAAACACTAACAAAACCAGTTCCTGTTGAGAGCATCTCCCACAGAGCAAACAGTTCATGGTCAGTCCTGTTGAAATAGTTATCGGACTCAACTAAAATAAAACAATTAATCAGCAATGTCTTCATTTATTTTCCATTATCAAGACCTTAAAGGATATTATTCTCACTGGAAATCTGTTTTTCCCCTAAGTCTACTTTTTAGCCCAAAACCCAAACTCTTCCAAAGGAACTTTCTAGGTGAAAATCTCTTTCCCGCCTTTATATTGCTCCTGGATGTACAGCTGTTTTGGAAAGGCTTGGAAAGGTGTCATATTTCTATTTAGGATATTGTAGATGAATGGTCAGTTCTCATGCAGTAAATCTGATACATGTCAAATGTGAAACTTACCTGGCATATAGAATAGATCCAGCATATCTTGATACTCTAGACACACGAGTGTCTTTGCCTTGTCTGTATTATGCATGCAGACAGTTGGAGATTATAGACAAATGGATACTCTCTTTAAATTAAATCAAGAAAAAATTTCTGGCTTGAAAGAGGGCATGTTCAGGGAACCCCTATGTAGTACATGCATATATATATATATATATCTGTATAGCATAGCAAACTGGGAAGCATAGCTCTTTGGGAAGATTTTATTGTCTGTTAGAAAGTTATTTAGAAACAGGGAGGGAATAAGAGCTCAATATTTTGGAAGAGAAATACTACAGCATTGATTTTGCAGCATGGCCAAATAGATACTAAAAATAGATGGTATCAATATATTGCAGAAATGAAAACAGCAATAAGAAAATGAATTTTGTCAAATTTCAACTCATTGATTAGCAGATTTTTCCAGTTTCGGGGTAATGACAGTTAAAGAGGAGGTTAGTCCCACACAGTAATTATCTTTATACTTTAAAATCCTTGATTTGACTTTCAGTGAACAGATACATTAAAGACAAAAAAGAACAGAAAATAGCATAAAGAAATCATCCACTATGATAGGCAGCAAATCTTCACATCAATAAAACAAAAGCTGAAATTAACAAGTATCACATTATTCTACTTCATGGCTGTAAACAGCACTACTCAGGAAAATTATCTGGAATAGTTCCTAAATACTAATGCGAAAGTAAAATTCAGTATTCAAGGGAAAACATACAATGCAAAGGGGAAAAAAAAAAGCAAGCTTTGGACACCTCAGTTAAAGGAAATATCATTCACACTTCCAAAATATTTTGAATCCACCAGGCATTAACTTATCACTGTAATTTTACCTCAGGCTAGTAGACCCAAAATTGCTTAAGTTACAAGGAGTGAAACCACAGGTGAGTGTTGTGGTTTAACCCTAGCCAGCAACTAAACACCACACAGCCGCTCACTCACTCCGCCACCTCTGGTGGGATGGGGGAGAGAATCAGGATGGTAAAAGTGAGAAATATCGTGGGTTAAGATAAGAACAGTTTAATAATTGAAATAAAATAAATTAAAATATAACAATAACAATAACAATAACAATAACAATAATAATAAAAAACAAAGCAAGTGATGCACGATGCAATTGTTCACCACCTGCCGACTGATGCCCAGCCAGTCCCTGAGCAATGATCACTGCTCCCCAGCCTCCTCCACCAGTTTATATACTGAGCATGACATCACATGGTATGGAATACCCCGTTGGCCAGTTTGGGTCAGCTGTCCAGGCTATGCTCCCTCCCAGCTTCTTGTGTCCCTGGCAGAGCATGGGAAGATGAAAAGTCCCTGACTATGTAAGCACTACTTAGCAACAACTAAAACATTAGTGTGTTATCAACATTATTCTCATACTAAATCCAAACCACAGCACTATACTAGCTACTAGGAAGAAAATTAACTCTATCCCAGCCGAAACCAGGACAGTGAGAGAAATACAGATTACAAAATATTCAGTTCAAGATATTTCAGGTGTTTTGTACATTGCTGGAGTATTAACTAGTACACGGAGAAATGCATGTGGCAGTCTATGATCTCTCTTGATATGATTAGACGTGACATTAAAAAATCTGCAGCCTGTAAACTCCCCAAAATATACTAAAAAAAGTCCCAGTTATGTTTTCTCTCTGAGCCTGCAGTTTTCTCCATGTCTTGGAAAGCAGGTGTTTCCAGATTTATATTTTCTGTGTGCCTGTGTACAAAGTTTGAAACACACACCAGTACTGATGCATCTGAAAGAACTTCCCAGTTGGAGGTCATACACTCTTTGTACCTACATTTGTGTGTGGACAAGATGTGATGTCCTCATAAAAAATGTGTATGAAGAACAGGAGAGCTATTGGGAGTCTCTCTGGCACCCCAGACTCTCCCTAATGATTCAGCTGTCTGTGCCCACATCCTTTGTTGCCTTCCATTCTGCCCTCATATTCTCCTCTTGTTTCAGCCATGGTGGCCGTAAAGTTCTCTGTGTCCTTCCCTGCATATCACACACCATTTAATGAAAAATACTGTCATTTAATTTTCATTCCATTCCAGTCAACCATAAGCTGAATCAAATGAGGCTGCTCTGACATACCACTGAATAAAATTATAACTCCTGATGAGGTGGTACTTCTTTCTCATCTGTACTATTTTAAATTATTACAGTATCTTACATCTCTTAAAGCAAAAATGCATTTTTGTCTCTATTTGAGGAGTGCCATTTGAGAAGACATCAAAGTAGAAACACAATTACAGCAAGAGTTTTTGGCGATCTGGTGGGACTAAGTCAAAGAAACTTCTACTGGTTTATAACAACAAAGGTAAAAATCTATTAAAGCCTGCTTGTCTCAAGTTTAAAGAAAGTTCACAAGCTTTAAGTTGTTTGTTACATATGTCACTCTAATACATAGTAATGAAAGTCAGACAGTTTGGGTTAAAATGCTGATCTTTAGTTAACTTTCACTTTTTCAAACCATCAGTATTCACTGTTCTAGTTCTTAGTTTCCCTTTTGTTCATTTGAGGCTGTCTGCTTGTTTGCATAATTAATATTTATTGGTGGAATTAGGGCTAATCTTGATATCCTAAGAATCTATCAAATATATACTAACACTCCCAGTGGAAAATAGTAAAAATGTCCACAGCCTTCAGTTATTCCACATGAATTCCACTTCAGAACATCATGCATGACATGACACTTCCCATTGCAATCACAGTTATTTAGAAACTTTCCATTTACCTCATAATTGCCATCAACAAGGTTTTGGTGGAGTAGATCACAGCAATTAAATTATAGACTACAGGCATTAATGCCTTTAGAACTCAGGAAACAATATTTTTTAAATACAGAATCACTTTGAAGGAACCCTCTGAGCTTACCTTAAAGTCTGTATTCAAAACTCTTTGATACTACATCACTATTATATGAACAGTGTTTTCTGTCTTGTGAATGTCTGATGTTTTTAGAAGAAAAAAAGTGTCATATTAAAACAAAACCCTAAAATTTAAAAGCATTTTCCAAACAGACCGCTGTATGCATGTTTCAAATGAAAAAAATCTCATGTTAATAAATCAAACAGAAAACTTTTTGACATTTTTGATACGTTTCTGAATACAAATAACTATTCTAAAAGGAAAGCAAATAATTTCACAATCCTTTACATCTTCTCTAAAACAATGATGTTGATACAGTGTACACAATATTTGGTTTAAAAACATTTTCAGATAGAACTATTTTGACAATTTATTATAAACCTTTTGTAGCGAAATCTAAAGGAACCAGAGCAGCCGAAATATTTCATTCTATGGATCTCACAGGAAAACAACAGACTTATAGATCTGAAGATTTTATTGTTAATAGAGAGCTGTCTCAGACAGGACAGCAAAATCTCTGTGAGATTCCCCCTCCCACAGAAGACTGATTCGGTGTTTCCCTGATCTAGATAATAATGGTACATTTTGCAAATAACCAAAAATTGGATGATGTAGTAAATAATGAAAACAGTTTACTCTTATATCATGGTCTTCATTGCTCAGATAACTAGTCACAGGCCAAGAGAACAAAACTTAATATGTTCAAATAAAATATGGCATATTATTTGAAAGCAAAAGATGCAGGTTATGTCTATGGGGTGAAAGACTTCTGAAAAACACTGAGTCAGAAAAGGATTTATAGGTCATTGTAGATAAACATGACAATACGGACTCAGTGCAAAGCTGTGCCAGTAAGAGCTAATTGAGTTATAGAAAGTATTATGTAGGAGCAGGGAAAAATATTCTTGATTCTATACAAAGCACTACTAACAACTCCATCAAAAAACTATGTGCATTTCTTGTATCCATACTTCAAAGAAAGATATAAATATATTCTGAAGAACACCACAGAAATGATCACTAGGCTGAAAAAGAAGTCTTTAGGATTTGAGCTTAAGGGTCTGAGCATCCAACTGTACATTCGGCTCAGTTCTGAGCCCAGTGCTCTGGCCTTCTGAGCCTCTGATCCATCTTTGCCATGTCCACACTCAAAAGCCATCAGGCTCTGTTTTCACTTGGAAATAACAACTGAGAGCTGTAGATGTACCTTTCCTTAAAGCAATGGCAGATTATACTAAATTGGTTGACCTTGCATTCAAAGAAAGCAATGACTTGGCTCATGTTTCCTTTCTTCACTAGGCACATAAAAAAAAGGAAAAAAAGGAAAAGTTAAGGAGCAATGGAATACAAATTTCTGCTTTGCATTCAAAATACCCTTAGTATTTGCATTTAGAAAATAACTGTGAATAACTGTTGTGCTTCAGGGCAACAACTGACCATCCAGGAAGAATCCTGCTCTCAATCCCTCTTCCTCTCTCTTTAATTTTCCTCTGTGGAGCATTGGTGATTCACTACAGATGGAAACTGAATGGGAAAACTGGCCAAGCTAGTAACCAATAAATCTACGTCTAGCCATCTAAGTCATATAGTCTGAATCAAACTGATCACCAGATCAAGCCAGGTCCTTAACTTAGTTTGGCAGGAATCCATTAAGAGTATTTTTTTACCTTCTAGTGTAACAGGGATCATGATCCATTAAAGTAGGATCATCCCAGAATAAGACTAATCAATTTCCAGGGGCAGTGGTAGCTACTGTCTCTATGCACACAACAAAAACCATTATTCTACTGAAGACGTGAATGTTTTCTTCTTACTAATGTTGTTAGGATCAGTATATTGGTAGCTGATTTAAACAACATTCAGATGATTTAGATATCCCTCTGATCTTATACGTAGTGAAACTATTAATCCAGCTGCTGTCTATACTTTTAGAGCTAGATATATTTTGGTTTTCAAGTCTAGAATTCTCTTTTGAATCTGTAAGAAGGATGAGATTTCAAAATTATCTGTTTTCAGAGATGTAAATCTTTCTTAGGTAATCTACATTTACATTTTGTTTAGCATCCCAGGCCGTATTTGTTATTTAATCTGCTTAATGTCAGAAGGAAGCACAGTTCTATAAAGCCATGTGGTGATGAATAACACTCCTAATGGAGTTATAAATTGAGACTAATTGGTTTACGTGATTGTTATTAAGTCCCATTTCAGCTGGTTAATGGAATTTTGTTTGGCAGGGGAACAGAGCTAACGTTATCAGATAATTTTCTTTTGAAAATGGCTTAAATTTCAGTCTTCCAGATCCACAGGTTCTAAATAAGTCAGGGCCATTCCTCCTAAAAAAGTCCTTACGACGTACCAACACAAGAAAATTACAATGCTTTAATGTTTCAGTGCGTTTTCACACCCTATCATCATGTCTTATTTTGCCTCCAAAAATGGCCAAAACATTCCAATCACTGAAACATTTCAGCAGAGACTTTAATCCCATCTCACAATTGCTTGAATGGTTTCAAATGTCACATAATGAACAAATAAATTGACTTTCATGAAAACCAGATTTGGCAGGGATGCATGAGTGCTTAGTTAAATAAGCAAACTGGGACTTAGGGGTACTTCTACCCAATTTGTTGTTTTTCAAGTGTAATAGTTCCTAAATTAGTCTTAAAACATGGACTGGTTTGAAACTTGAAATCAATATCCACATGCGATTTGAAAATTGATGGCTTGCCTGATCATACTAAGGTTCTGAGGACTTTTTTTTTAATTATCAGTGTAATCCAATGATGCAAAAACATGTTGTCAAGTATAGTATCCATACAGCAATTTGTCTGCATCAGTTATTGCTGCTTCCTTTGACCCTTGTTGAGGGTCAAGAACACCATGTTTAAGATTACATAGATTACATCGAGTGCAAAGTTCATGAAGATTAACAGTACTAACATGGGTTTCCCTATTTATAAGCCTTAACAAGTTTATACTTCAGCACATTATAATACCAACACCAATAGGGCATAGTTCAATAATCACAGATATTTAAAAAAAGAAAAAAAAAAAAAGAAAAAAAAAGATCAATTTATTCCTATGAGCACAAGCAAGAATTAGAACTTTGTCATGGTTTAACCCCAGCTGGCATCGCCCCCGTGCGATGGGGGAGAGAATCAGAAGAGCAAAAGTGAGAAAACTTGTGGATTGAGATAAAGACAGTTTCATAGGTAAAGCAAAAGCTGCGCACGCAAACAAAGCAAAACAAGGAATTCATTCGCTACTTCCCATTGGCAGGCAGGTGTTTAGCCATCTCCAGGAAAGCAGGGCTCCATCACATGTAACGGTTACTTGGGAAGACAAATGCCATCACTCCGAACGTTCCCCCCTTCCTTCTTCTTCCCCCAGCTTTATATGCTGAGCATGATGTCATATGGTATGACATCAGCTGTCCCAGCTGTGTCCCCTCCCACCTTCTTTGCACCCCCAGTCTACTTGCTGGTGGGATGGGGTGAGAAGCAGAAAAGGCCTTGACTCTGTGTAATCACTGCTCAGCAATAATTAAAACATCCCTGTATTATCAACACTGTTTTCAGCACAAATCCAAAACATAGACCCATACTACCTACTATGAAGAAAATTAACTCTACCCCAGCCAAAACCAGCACAAACTTGCACTAATAAAATTTGGAATTCCTAGAAATAGAGCTTTCCTAAATCAACTGGGTAGGTAGTGTTTAAGGAACATGTATGGTTGTAGCTGTATAAAAAGAAAGTGTTCAACGATATGTGTGGTCCCTGCTAAGGGAGAGCTGCATGAAACTACGTCCCCAAACATAGGCAACTGTCCTTAATTGTGACAGCAGTGCAAAGGGAGAGTGAAGGTTCTCAGACACTACATACTCAAACCAAGAAGCTATTTATAGACCACAGCAACATCCTGAAAGCAAATCTGGAGCCAATGAAGTTTAATATTCTCTCTATAGCTATCATCACCAAGCAACCTGGCCTCTGCATAACACACCAGCTGTAGCTTCTGAATGGCCTTCAGGTGTCATCCCACATTGAATGAATTACAGTAACAGAATCTGGAAGTTACAAAGACAAGGATAACTTGGAATGGTGTGCACCAGAGAGCTAATTATAATCGTCACAACAAACGCAAATGCAGGGTGGTGATTTTACCCATGCATGCAACTGGGGGACACCAGCATCAAGGAGGGATAAGGGGAAGGAGGGCATGAATGGAAGTACTAGAATGGTGACAGGTACTGGCAAACCATTGGCAAATGTCACTGACCTTGGAAGAAGCTACAATTTCTCCCACATTAATACGTTGTGAAAATTTCAGCATCAACTCAAAATAACTCAGGGTTAAGCCTCAACCAACATATTACCAGCACAACCAAACACTTGTTTCATTTTATTTCTACCTGTTTGTTTTTAAAGCCTGTTTTACTGTATGTTTAAAAATTACTTGCATATTGTATGCTTTTACTCCATTTTCTCAATTAGAAATTTTAATTTTGATGCCTATTATTTGATCAGTTGGTATGGTTTAAAAAATAGGCAGGCTTTTGGATTTAGAATACCTGATTAAAAGAGCATAAGTCCAAGAGTTTATCTATATACCTGTTGGTCCCATAAAAGGTTATCTCTACCTACGCTCTGTACTTTGTAATATTTTTAGACCACTACAGCTATGACCAATGTCCAAGAAGATCAATGCTAGAATTTTGATTATTTTTAAAACAGATGGTTTCATGTGCAAAAGAAGAAAGAGATTTTTTTTTTTCCCCCAATTTCTATAGTAGTTTTTTGAGCCTACCTACTTTTGAATGTCAGTAATTCCCAGAAAATGCAAAGGTCTGTTCAGTGTGTGAATGGCTCTTCCAAGTCAGAAGACTGTGGTTGGCAGAATAGGGATTCCTCTAGCCAGACTTCTGATTTTCCAAGATGCTGTAACCTGCTGAAGGGTCTAAACCATTGGCCTTTAAAAGCAGAGTCCATATGATCCCCAAATTCTTAGTTTGCCTGTCCTCCTTACAATATCTTCCCCCAAGGGGACAGTTCTACTGTTAAATTTTAGGCAGAAATATGTTGATTTTCATGTGGTCACTTTCCATCACCACTTACTTTGACTACTTATTTTCAAATCCATATTGGAAAAGTTTATTCGTTGTAATTATCCAGAAAACAGCACAAAACTTTTGGAACCAGTCTCAGTTAAGCAATGCAGTCGGAAAAGAAAGTTTCAAAGAAGTTTAATTAAAAAGCTCAATAGTTCCGTGACCTTGGCTATCAAATACTTCGAAAAATGGTCATGATCTTTTCACCAATATTTGTAGAAAAGGGAAACGAATTCATAGCACGATGTAGTAAAACTGAATATCCATTATCCATTATCCATTTGATCCATTATATATTGTTTTTCTTGCATGGAATAATCTAAATTGTTTAATCATCTCAAAACTCTTAGTGAAATCCTGTACATGTGACTTGAAATACTCTTATCATTCCAAATGAAGATAAACATGTGAACTTAATATTTGAAACAATTTGTTTGAGAGCAAGCATGGCAAGTATCTTTTGACTGTCTCATTGCCCTCTCACACTACACCTTGTATTGTGACTTTTCACATGATAACATGAGTTTATACAGATAAAGACATGTTAGCAAGAAATAACGAACATTCATCTCCTCAGCTAATTTATTGTTAAAGACAACTTTTACAAAATACTGATTCCAAACAAATTCAAAGGAAACCAGTATCAAATCTTAATTAAAAAGTCTGTTCTGCTCTCTGCCTGGTGTCACCTCTGCATCCGCCAGAGACCAAACAGCAAGGAGGCAGGCATAGATTATAAAAGAAGGAATTGAAGAAATTATAACTAGAACTGGATTTTTTCTCTGAATGTGTTATTGATTTGCACAACAAGCTGCAATGGGTGAGGAAGAAGAAGAGGGAGAGGTTCATGTTGGTTCATGTTGAAACTAGACAGAAAGGTTATAGATTTTGGCAAAAGATATTTTTTGCAGCTATTCAACTCTTACGTTTAACCTGTTTTTCCCTTTTTTTTTTTTTTGCAGGTCTCTTCCACTTCTTTTATTTTAAATCATTTCTGGATTTTGTTACAATGTCTGCTGTAACTGAGGTCATCCACATCCTTCATAACTGCCTTAGGACTGAGTACAACTTCAGTGTTCAGGGTGGGATCAAAACTCATATTCGGAAAAACAACAAAAGATATGCATGAGGCAAAGAGAAAAAAAGATGAGTTAGAAAAGAAACACAGCTCACACAGGAAGGGAGACTATTAAAAAGGTTGGCCGTTTGTTTGGAGGAGGGAGGAATCAGGAAAGGAAAGGGAAACCCGTAATTTCCACTGGGTCTTTAGGAAGTCTTTTTCTGATTTTCTCCCTGAGGTCTCACTTAAAAAAAAAAAAAATCAAATAAAAACAAACAAACAAACAAACAAACAAAACCCCAAAGCCTGAAGTGGGGTTCGACAGTTTTCATACTATCTTTTGCCGTCCATAGACACACTTTTGTACTAACAAGTCCCAGGTAACTTTAGGGTTCCTGTTAAGACCCTAATTGTTCTTCGAAGTTCAGCTACCATGGCTCTTTCAGCCAGAAGCTTGTTCATTTATGTTGGGTGAGATGACTGCACCTCACTTTTTGAGATACAAACTACCCATGCCTTAGTCACCATGTAACTAGCTTGTTGTAATGTGTTTTACATGCAATTACCTCTTCCTGTTATTTGGAAGCTGCAGACTGTATTTCCCACCATGCCTATTTAACAAATTTACCTACTCTGCACTAGATGCCACTCATTTTTCTAGTTGCAGTTGACAGTGCCGATTTTAAATTTCACAGACACAATAATTCTTAAATCTGCTTATGTGGGAACCATGTTTCTTTTTGTGTGATTCTGCACTCCTGTTGGAGAAGGCCAGACAAGGAAATTCCATTTGGTGTCCTCAACTCTGGAACTTACTTCTAGTCCAAATCTTTTGATTTGTTGAACCTGGCAAACATGCTGCACAGTTCAGCTTTAATTTTTTGTGGGGACTTGTATAATGGATCAGTTTGTAAAATACAGAGATTTTAGTATTGCAGTAATGACTGTCCTTGAGCCTAACACAACTCTTTGTTTAGTGAGTCAGCAGTAATTTGCTTTTATTTTTAATATTTTGTACATAATTTTTTAAAGCACTTAACGTAATTGTTGAAATTTTTTTATAAATTGAAATAAACAGAATATTATGTTTGTTTCTTCCTTTCATAACAAACAGAAATTCTTATTTATTAGTATCTGTCCTCCCTTCCTTGACTCCTGAATATTTTGTATTTCAACTCTGTGCTTCCGGATTTTTACTGTTTTTCTAGTGAGGATGTCATCATCCACTCATTTGTCATTTATCTACATTAAAACAGTTAGACTCACATGAGAAAAAGCCATGTTGGATTACTACATAAAAAATTGGTTTATGCCCTGCATTTCTTTCTGTTTATAAGCTGACGCAGAGCAAGACAAAAGCAAAATAAACATGAATTAGCAAAGTGGGAATGCATAGCTTCTTGGGCTTTCTTTTCATTTCCATTTATTGTGCGTAATGTTTTGGAAAGACAACCTCCCGTTGCTAGGAAATCAGCCACCATCCATTGCCATTTCCTCCTGCCTTGGTCACCTCTCAACCAGCTTTGATTCCCTCCTGGTCTCCTCCCTGTGCCCCTCCCAGAGACGAGTATTCAGGTTTCAGCTGTGATGTGAGGAGGTTGGCAGTGGAAAAGCCAGACATCTCCAAGCACCAGCAAATCTCCAACTGCTCCCATTTGCCCTGCCTCGTTCTGCTCCTTGGGGCAGCAATGTGTCTCTAGGAGACATCAAAACTTATGCGTCCCACAAGTTGAAAGCAAAGGTGATTGGATTGTATCATACAACCCATAAAGGTTAAGTTCTGGAGGAGGAAACAACAGGTTATGCTAAGCCTACATAAACTTACCCTCCTGTTGCTTCTCCCCCAGCTGCCTCCAAAACGGCTGGCTGACCCATGAAGCATGTCTTTCGTGTGTGCTCAGAGAGGCTGCGTGGCTGCTGCAGGACTGGGGACACCTGTCAAGTGCAGGCCAGTGCCAAGCCTGGGCTGCAGCGTGGTGGGGGCACCCAGGGCCCACGGCAGCCCCTGCTGTCCCCAGCACACACTTCTCCCCATGTGCAGGGCCGCTGGCTGCTGGGGGGTTTCTCGGTGGATTCTCTGGTCAGTGGGGAGGTGGCTGAACTGTCACCAAACAGCCAACTATGAAGTCACGTCAACAGATTTCAGCTGCGGTGCAGAAACTTGAACAAACAGGCATAACATGGACCTTAGAGAGGAAAGCCAATGCTACCTGGCAATGAAAATGTGCTTGGCTGAAGCTGTTATCTATGCATTTATTTCCAATAAGTCCATCACCACAGGGCATGGGAGCTGTCTAAAACATTAGTTAAAGGAATAAAAAACTCATAAACATTGCAGCACTGCTTGGATCGCCCTATTTTAATTGTTCTTCCTATTGTTCCTTCAGAGAATTTTTATATTTAAATAAAATTAGTGAAACAGAATGTTTCACAATACTCATCTGTCTCCTTTTCCCCCATATTTTTCTGCCAAATTACTGGGAGTGTCTGAGTTCTGGGTAGGAAGTGCTCTGATCTCCCTGGTAAGAAACCATACAGTTACAGAAGATGTATATAAATAGTTTACATCTTCTTTAATCTGCCTTGCATGGACAGCTTGTTGTTACAAATGCTATTGTTAGTCATGCATCCCCACAAATGGAACCAACTAGTGACACTTTGACCCTAAGTAGATTGGTATTACTGTCTCTTGCTAACATGCCAGAATGATATTTAATGTACCAGGGAGTCAAACAGATTAGGACTGCATATTTAGGAAAAAGTGGGTCAGGCTGACTCAGTACTGGAAAGTGCAGGATCAGTTTGGGTATTTAAGAATGTGTGGGAAATAGGGTGATTTTTGGAACAAGGCAGGAAACATCTTGGAATGACTGACATGTTAGCAGCAGCAACATTGCTAGTGATCCACACCCACTTCCCTTTTAAGGTATTTAAAATACACTGAAACTTCTCTTTTATTTAACCCTAACAACAATAACCAAGAGAGGGTTTCCTGCAGTCTTCATAACCCTGAAGGGCAAGAATGTCCTCCAGTAAATTCACTGCACTGCACCAATGCCATCAGCCTCTAGAAAGTGAAAGGGTTGGGGGTAGTTAATGGATCAGACAGTCCATGATCCCAACTGACAAGTGCAACTTAAACTTTAAAATATGATGAACGAACAATCCCAGACTAAGCACTGTGGTGACTTGCCTGTTCCCATATTTCCCCACTGTCGTGATTTTACATGTTACACCATGGCAGCCATGCAAATCAATTACAACTGGAAATGACAACTCTTCCAGTAATGCATATCACCATTGTTTAAAAGATGCAAAAAGCATTCCACAAGTAACATAAAATCTCTTGCTTCATCACTGCAGTCTCCACAAAGAAAGTAAAAAAAGCATTTCTACTATGCATACAATTAAACCCATGAGAACCAAACATGAGTACTCACAATACAGCATTTCAAAATGTTAGCTATACTGTGTGTAAGTCACATGGTCGTTTACATGGTACATACAGAAATAACACTAAAGAACAAAACATGTGGAATAAAATCATTTTCAGGGAACTGGGGAGGGAATAATAGCAATTGCAAATATAAATCTCATTCTGATCATAAGTATGCACACAAGCCTCAGATGTACAATATTTTGAATGAGGTCTTTGTAAAGAATCAACAGGTGATCACCCGCTTTGGTGGATTTTTGAATGTATGAAATGAACCACCAGGCATAGTCTACTTCTTGCACAGTGTACCAGGCATGGTCTACTTCACGTCTGGTTTTCAGATCTCTTGTACATAAAGTGATGAATAAAGCTGTACAATATTTTCTTTATAAAGTTTGTCTTGCAAAATGTACCATGTGATGTTCTATGATTTGCAAACTTTGAGTTTTATTACAATTTTATTAATACAGGATTAGCTAAATTGGCAAATTTTCAGTTGCCAAGATATTTTTGCCTGAAAATGAGGGTCATTTTTACTCAAAACTAGATGCATTTTTATTTGAAAATGAATCTGTATTCTCAGGAAATTAGGGGGCTATTTTTGCTTCAAACTCTTACAACACTTAGGGAAAACATCAGGATAAAAAAATAGGTGCACTTCCAAATCACACAAAAGGACAAAAATTCCTCAAATTAAACAGTTTTGTATTTAATTTCTATATTTTGTATATTTCCAGTAGCCAGAGCTTGTACAAATTTGTCTGATGGGCAACCTTCCTGTGACATTACATAATATGACACATTGTTGTCTTCAAAGAAGGCCTTGTCTGCATTGTTTCCTTATTCTAAAGCCAGAGAGCTAAAAGGGGGTTACAATTTTTCAGAGTGACAGGGTTAGAATATGTAATTTACAATTTGCCTTTCCACATTCACAGAAGAATCTCATGCCTGCAGTGAACCCCTGGCATACATAAATATTTTAAATAAGTATACTTCTCTCCTTTTGGCATTTCTTCAAGCTACGGTTTCCAGCCCAGATTTCCAATATAAGCCATGACGATTAAATAAATATATTATGTCTCACCAGTGGTTTTCACCATGTTCTCTCCGAGGCACTTTCTGCTTATGATGACTGTTTATCAAACTCTCAGATCCAGAATCCAAAAGGTCAAGTAGTCAAAACTATACTCCTCCATCTGCACAATAAACAGAAGGATTTCATCTGCTGACACTTCAGGTCCCCCACAGCTCTATTTCTTTTTTACCTACCCCAAAATAACAACTTTTGCTTTTTCTTTTGTAAAGTATCTGTGCCTGAGAATAAACAAACAAAAAGCTTGCTCTGACTCTTCCCCAAAACATAGTTGCAAAAGGGTTGAGGGCCACAAATCTGACTTCCTATGTTTCACAGACTGTTATATTTCCCTTACTTACCTCTATTCGGAATCAGATTGTGGGTAGACAAAAGATATGTTCAGTCCTTGGAAGATTAGAGAAGTGTATTTCCCAGGCAAAAGCAGGGTAGACCAATGTGCCATTAATTGCCATGGCTGCTCTAGTGCTAGAGGATTGATTAGGTGAGAGATGCCTGCTAGGATCATCCGGGCAAGCTACTTTCAAGGCTGTAGAAGAACATAAAAAATTCCAGCGTTGGAAAAAAGCTCTTTGTGAAAGTCAGCTGCACAGAAACAATCTTGCAATCCCCTGTAAATAGGCAAATATAGAATGGTCACTGCTACTGAGTCTAAGGAAAGACCTGCCTTTAAGACACTGCTTCTCATGGATTGTCTTTGGTGTAGCTCCAACTTCTCTTTTTTCTGATGTCCTACATGTTATTTTATAATACCTCATAATTAATTGTTTTCTGTGGTTACTCTGTGATAAATAAAGACAAGATTTGAAAAGTGAATGGTCTAAAACGTTTTTTCCAAGCAAGTATCTGTACGGAAGCTAGTTAGAATTACAGGTCACTTTTTCTCCTAAACAAAGGGTTAAAATTCCAAGTTACATCTCTAAACACATATGGAGAAACTGTAACCAGGGAGAAAAAAAAAGGCTGAGCCTGCTGCAGCACACAGGAGAGATGATATAACTGTAGAGGAAAGTTTAAATTACAAGTTGTCACAAAGACTGAAACAATGCCCAGAATCTTCCCCATATTGCATCTTCTATCCCATCACCAACATATTGGTTAGTCCATCCTTTCCAAGTTCTGCTGCAGAACAAACTCTGGAATCATGCTTCGTTTGGCAAAGAGCTTCCCCTTGCTTGGACAGATTGATTCGGAACCAGTGAATCCTATTAGGCCTTACTTGATGGTATCATTTTGTATACTTAGAAACCTTTGGCTCCTTTTCTTGTTGTGGGTTAGAATCCAGAGCTGGAGACAGATAATGGCAAAATATATCAAAATAACCTGAAAATCCTCCTTGAGTTAATAACCTTTTTCCCTGCTACTCATTCTGTTCTTTTGAGGAAGTATGATTTTCCCACCACCTCAAAATAAGCAGAGTATATTGCCTTGAATATATGAATACATTGTGGTACATGTGACTTGAAAGATATCTGCAGACACATTCACAAAAAAACAAGAAATCAAAACTAGCTTAACTAGGAAGCTCCCTGATTTGAGGGTAAAAACCTACAGAAAGCATAAGAACTATCATATTAGGTCACATCCAAGATCCATATAGCCTAATATCCTTTCTCTTATAGCAGGCAGGAGCAAATGATTAGGGAAAATTTATTAGAAACAGGAAATAAAACCATTCCCCATGACTGTTGCTAGACCTCCAGGTAATCACTCATTTAAGAACTTCCTGAGTTGGAGTTTGCATCCAGACCATGGTATTTAATATCCCCACAACGCTTTTCTACCATCGTTTTCTCTACCATCTTTTTGAGTTAATTTGTATTTTGCCCTTCATAGCATCTTATAGCAACAGATTCCTCAATTTAACGACCATTCCTTCCCAGTCCTTCATGATCCCCTATATCAGTTGTTCCCAGATTAGTTCCTGAAGAGTGTACCAAATAAGACACCATGCTAGCTTTAAAAAATCTACCTTAGTTTCCAGAAGCAGTCTCTGTGGCAGCAAAAAGCTATAAGCTAGCTTTCCCACTCTCCTGTTCTTCCTATTTTTCATTCCGAGTTTTTCCTTGTTATTCATCTTTTAATAAAATAATTATTGAAAAAAATCCTGATTTTGTAATAGTATTCCACACAACATGATTTCAGGTTGGAAACATGTCCCATTCACCCTGATTTTACACAGTGGGAACAAAAAGCCCTTATTTTTTTATCCAAAGTCTGTTTCTTGGGTTTAATGAGTAAAATCCCTTTATTCAACCAGTATTTTGTGAGCAACCTAAATCTCAAAGCATGAGATTAGTGAGTATTTCTTGTAAATCCATTAATATCCAGAGATCCGTTTTTCTTTTCAAAATATTTATGAGAATTGAGTAATTTCCACAGCAAATTATGCAAATGTGCTGTACAAGCTCTCCAGCACAGCTCAGCCAGTGCAAATCCTGACCTTCCAACACTCCTGCTGTTCCTGCTTTGGGCTTCTCTTCATCAGGCTGCCAACCATATGTTACAATGCCAAGTTTTGCAGTGTGGATAAGTGTCCACTAGAAGCCAAGACAATATCAATGAGCTTATTTACACAAGAGGACTAAACCAAATCCAACGACTCATATGCAGACAGAAAAAGCCTCTAGACTGAATTCATCTAAAAGTGGCTAAGCTTGATGAAAGGATTGCTAGATAAAATCTGCAGTCATGTTATGCAAATGTTAGACTGAATCATAGAATCATAGAATCAT
>NW_009213188.1:0-11264 GCF_000690835.1 Fulmarus glacialis | reverse complement strand
AGTCTGAAGAAGAGGAGGCTCAGGGGAGATGTTACGGCTCTCTGCAACCACCTGGTAGTGAGGTGGGTGCTGGTCCCTTCTGCCAAGTAACTCACGATAGGACGAGAGAAAATGGCCTCAAGTTGCACCAAGGGAGGTTTAGATTGGACATTAGGAAAAATTTCTTTACTGAAAGAGCGGTCAAGGATTGGAGCAGGCTGCCCAGGGAAGTGGTGGAGTCACCATCCCTGGAAGTATTTAAAAGACATGTAGATGAGGTGCTTAGGGACATGGTTTATTGGGCATGGTGGTGTTGGGTTTGCAGTTGGACTGGATGATCTTAGAGGTCTTTTCCAACCTTAATGATTCTGTGATTCTGTGAAAATGTCATAGTTAGCAATAAAAACTGGAGGTAAAGGAAGAATGGTGGTTGTCTTCCAACATGGCCATTGTTTAGAGTCTGTTTGGGCATCAGTTTCCTTGTGGGAGGTGCTGAGTGATTGTTTTTGCATCACTTGGGGTTTTCTTTTTCGCTTTCCTTCACTTATAAAACTGTCTTTATCTTGATTCATGAGTTTTCTCACTTTCTGTTTAAGCCATGGTCTTCCAGTGCAGACACAATAATGGCCCATTCCTCCCTTGGTCTAGTTTGTAGTCTAAATCAATATAGTTCTCCCAAGCAGGCCATATATAAGAAAGGCTTAAACATACTACATTGTTCAAACAAAAGACTACATTGTTTTTACAAATATTGTCACAGGTAAACACAGTCATAACAAAAGCAAAAGTAGATTAAGAGTGAGAGGCACTGGACACAGTTTGGAACATGTGAAATTCTGATTAGATGTAAGAAAGAAATTTTTTTACCATAAAGGTGTTAAAATAATTAGTTGCCCAGAAAGGTGGTGGGATTTCCAACCTTGCAGGTGTTCAAGAATTGACTGAAAATGGTCCTGAGCAACCTGATCTTATTGAACCTGCTTTGAGTAAAGGGGTTGGACTAGAGACCTCCAGAGGTCCCTTCCACCTAAATTATTCTATGATTCTATTCTATAGTTAAAATAGAAGATACAGATCAATTTTTACCATGAAGAACTTTACATCTATCACAATATTATAATGTACTTTCATGAAAACTTCTGTCTTTGAAATATATTCACTGAGACACCTTGCAGTTTTGGAATTGATTAGAATAATCAGATTCTCCAACTATTACTAAACTGTAGCTGAGAACAGGAAATTAGATTTCTGGCAGATTTACTGTGTTAAAGCTTTTCTTAAGTGTCTCTGAGTTTTTAAAACATTTGGATGTAACCCTAAGAAGCATGACTTAATGCAGGTTAGAGGATTAATAATTCTTCAGTGTCACATGGTTATTATAACCACATACATAATACTTAGATCCTGACCCTGGTTCCATAATGTGCTTAATATGCTGGCTGCTCCTGGTGAAGTCATATACATTTTTGCAGTGTTGAGGTCAGATTAACATAAAGGACTTCAGGACATAAACATGAAAGATGTCTGAAGTTGGCTGATCACATTTAGAATTAACAAAGTGATACAACTTCTAAATTCATCTCTTAAAAGAAAAGCATCTGCTGGTGTTAGGGTCAGCCATCTAGTAACAGATTTGCCTCCATTCATCTCTGTCAAAGTGAGCTACTTTAGCATGCAGACTCTGGACAGCTACCCCCATTTTTCCAACTGTGCTAACATTAACTGATCTAACCAGGATCCAGGTAGTTCTTCACCTGTAGTCTTTTTTTTTTCCTCAGGATTCAGCTTTCTTCCAAAGTTATTTTTAGTTCAAACAGCTGTTTAGTCACAAATAGAACAGTGCCAAGCCCAAAACAACAAGCTGTGCGTAGAGACAGAAGCTCAGCCACAGCACCATGCTAACTTGCCTTCAAGGCTTCCCGGTTGGAGCTGACAAGCATCTGGCTAGCGACAGGCTGGTCTGTAACACTGCATGAGCTTACTTGTATCTATTTGTAAATTACCATGTAAACATGGGTAAAGTAAAAGAGAGCGTATTGTTGCAGCATCTTGTCTGTCAGACTTTGTCAACTTCACTACGCTGATAAATAAACTGAAGCTTATAAGATACTCACAAAACAAATAAATGCTCAGTCCTACAATATTTTTCCTTACCTCCTTTAAAATGGCAGCACCTTCAGATAGTAAAATTCCTAACCCATAGATTTATGTTTCTATATGTCTCCATGGAAGGCTATATATGGCTTTAAAACTTTATCTGATTTGAGTTTGGCTTCTGTAATTGCTGGAACTTTTAACGGAATGTTAACAACAACTGAATATAAAATAAATGATATTTCCTTTTAGATGGGTACAAAGATATATTTTCTTCATGTGATATGTACAGTGTACACTATCTGATAATCTCTTTTTCTTTTCTAATCAGTCTGCAATCCTCTTCCATTTTGTCTCTTTCAGATGATAAAGGTAGAACATATTTTTAAAATATTGCCACTAAATTAATTGTGATTTAGACAATGAAAAGACAATTGGAATAGGTTTGATGGAGAATACACCAGCTTAACCAAACAATTTCCAGCTGATCCTGTTCTGAATACAAAAGCTGCTGATGTTGATTACATTTAATTATTTTTATGTTTGGAAAAATCAAATCCCAGTACATTGCACTGGTGTAACTAATAAAGAAAGAGAGCAGAAGAATGTTAAGGTCACATGGAAGTTTTACAAAGGAAAAAAGAAAAAAATAAATAAAACAATTTGCAGGTTGGCCTTATTATATAGCTCTCATTGCTACAAAAGCATAATTGTTAATTTGCTTTTATTAAATCACTGTAAGGTGATTAATGGCATTAACTGAATAATTAAAGCTAAGTTAATGCAAGCTATTAGAAATATAAAAGAACTATCTGATTGGAGACATGCCAGCCAATTAAACAGAAATAAAACCAAAATCAACACAAAACCAAAACAGAATTGTTGGGTATTGGTGTGCTTTTGAGGCTCAATAATGGATTGCCTACATTGCTCTGAGTTACATTCTTTAGTACATAAATTTAAATTAGCATATTGTCAGTAATTCATCTATCTAAAATTGAAACAAATTTGTTAGTCACTGTTTTTAAACAATGTTGTCAATGGACAGGAGTACAGCTCTGCCAAAAATAAAGAAAATATCTTTTTGCTTTGAACACTAACAATATAACAATAAACTCCCTGTTTCCATTCTCAGCTTTTCTGTGATATGTGTAGTCATTTAGTCTCATAAGTCACTCAGGATTCTGGTCGTGATCCAGCAAAGTTCTTAAACATACAAATAGTGTGCTTTACCAAAATTAGACATTTGGGTATTTTCTAATATTGTCTATGTGCTTGATAGAGCAGAAGTGGCTGCAGCTAACAGTTGTGTGCATCAGCAGTCTGCCAGGTGATCTGGAGCTCACAGCACACAGGTGGCAAAGCTTCCCTATCCTAGCCTTATCCTATCCTAGCCCTTCCTGAAAATCAGTACTTTGTGTAGCTTTCATTGTTTCCTATAAGAGGCTGAACTCCTTTGAATTATTTCTGAAATGTACTCCTTGCTATTAATTGTTCTTCATCTAAATATCCTACTTTAAGTACCAGCAAGTGCAATTACTTGCAAGTGCAAGTGCTTACCACAGATAGTAAAGATATATATTTTGGCTCAAGCAGGTCATATAGAAGAAAAGCTTAAACAAACTTCATTTTTTAAGCAGAAAATTACCTAATTTCTACAACTTCTGTTGCAGATAGAGACACAATCATGACAAAAAGCAATAGATACATTAGAATAGAAGATGCAGATAATTTTTACTGTGAGTCTTGACATCTATCACAGTATTAAAATATACTTCTATGAAATTAATTCAGACTTCTGTCTTAGAAAGGCATTCATCAAAACACCTTTCAGTAGTGAAAAAAGATATTTTGGGAGCTGTAAGTTTCAAACTTAGCTGGCAGCTAAGTCATGAGCCAGCATAGTTCTTGAATTCCTACAGATTTGAGAAAGTGCATAAATACTGTAAAAATATACTCTGCAACTAATAAATAGTAAATGAAAAACATTATTATGTAGCTGTAAGCTCCAGACAGTAGTTACTACAAAAATAAATAATGAAATAAATAAACAAAGTTCTCCACAAAGAATAAAACTCCTCTGAGAAGAGAGAGAATGTAAACATGAGTTATATGTATGGGTTTTTTCTCTCTCTATTCTAGAAAGAAGATGAGGCATCTAGAGTGTATTCTTTAGAAAAGTTGTATTTGGGATTATCAGAAAGATCGTGATGAAAAGATTTGCCAGACACTTCTCTGAAACTCAGAAAGAAACAGAAAGTAGTGTAGCACTTAGTTACACATTTTCTTTCTCTCCATATATCATTTTTCATGGAACATTAGTTTTCCTGCCTTGGTTTTTATTTAGGCTACCTGCTAGGCAGTGCATAAATTTATGTTTTTAGATGAATGTCACACTAACACTACACTAAACAGGTTATTTTTTCACTCACTCTAATGCTAATATTGCAAATGTTGCCACTTCTCTGTTCCATAATTGTAGTCTTCATGTGTGCATGTGTGTGTGTGAGGAAAATGTAATTTTAAAAGTTTTTTGCTTGCTTGGTTTGGGTTTTTTTGTCTTTCTGTTTAAGCCATGGTCTTCCAGTGCAGACACAATAATGGCCCATTCCTCCCTTCACCGGAGGTTTGGACCATCCACTGTAAAAATTTCCATTTCTGGAAAATATATTCATGTCTGTATCATCATGTTAGGGGCTTTTACTCTTAAGAAATAAAAAATACTAACAATCCATTTTATACTAACAATCCATTTAGACTAACAACCAAAATAGCTGAAATATACCATGTAGGACTGCACAGATAAGTGCCTTAGCATTATTCCTGACCTCACACTTATGTATCTGCTGCATCATCCAGCCATGTCATCTGCCTGCAGATTGTGTGTACATTTAATGTGTGAAAATACTATGTATACCCAGCATACAAATGATATTTTGGTAACACCTCTGTGCTGCTATTTTGGAGGAGTTAGCATTAGACCTGCTTCCATATGCCTGTCAGAATTTGGCGCTCAGTACTGTAAGGCAGGAATTGACGTTTTAGCTCCAGTGGCATCGTGTTTGTAGTAAAAAAATTTATTTGTTTTTTAGTATGGGCATATGCTGCCAACAGAACCAAGACTAAATAAATAAATACAACAGATAAATATATAGTAGTGCTCAAGATATTTTCTTTTTTTTTTCATTACTGAATACTATAGCACTTCTGAAGAGTTTAGTTGTTTAAAACAAATCTTTTGCAACATGCCCAAAATTCATGTTCAATAGAAATTATCAAACCCACATAAAAAGTGTTGCTGTGTTGCCAGCCATACTACATATAAGATGAACAGATTATCTTTATTGATTTTTTTTTTGTTCTATTGTTCTCTTCTATACAACTAGAAACTATTAATTATAAGCACATGATCCACTATATAAAAGGTAGAATTTGCCTGCCACCTATTGATTCTTTTCACTGTTAGCTCTACTCCTTCTCCATTCCTTGTGAACTGATCTTGGGCCAAAGTTGTAGTGACTTTATTTTCTGACTTTTTTATCGTTAATTTTCTTTGCATTTGCTTAATTTGTATTTGCACAATGACCTGCAAAGTGAAAATCTTCATATTATATCTAGCAAAGGATCTTCACTCGGTGGAGAACATTCCTGTTTATTCATACTGCAAACAAATTGTAAGTGATGAAGATGTGATCCTCAAAGCAATGACACTGGAAAGAGAAAAGTCTAATCATTCAAGAATAATTTTATGTAGTTAACTAGATTTGCTATTACATTTGTTATGTAAGCAGAGACAGCTAAGAAAAGAAAGTGGAAAATGAGGCCTTTATTTATACTGCTAAATGAAGAATTATCAGGAAAGAAGCACAAGCACTGATCCACTGATCATTTATAGGGTTTTTTTTTGTAATATTTTTTTATTTTATTTTAACAGATTTACTGGTGTGGTTTTGTGCAACTTAACACGCTCTGACACAGTGCCCAGTCATTGGTCAGAGGTTAAGATGAACTCTTTCCTAAAAGGCAATTTAGGCAGTACTATTCCAGGCTTGGCTCCCTCTGCCTTACATAGACCTTCAACACACTCCCATTGGACTTAGCAGATCAAACAACTCTTCATAACCTCCATATTCCAAGTATAAGAAACACATACCCTAAAATTAAGTTATGATGGCATCGCACAGATGATTGCCATGCAGCTCTGATATTGTTCACACACTTTGTAATGGGGGAAATAAAAAGAAAAAAAAGCACACCTCACAGGAAATAACTGTCATGTTTTAATACCACAAGGGCATCACAGTGGCCCCAGAAGAGATTCAAAATTGTGTGTTAGATGCTCTGGACATAATCAGTCTGCAATAGAAAGGCTGCCTCCGAGTAATCTGCGGTACCACTTTATCTTGGAGACAGGAGACACTTTATGGGCTGGTTTCATTTAGCACTGTAGATGCAGCCATGGACCTCAAAACTCTGGACCCTGATTTTGAAAAGGGGCTCTGCTAGTCAGCAGCCAATGTGCAGTTGGTCAGATGCTGACTGTGTCAGATGCATCTGAGATGCACAGTTGTTTGCACATTTGTAGAGGATTCCAAATTCCATGCTCTGTGAGTGTCATGCAATACTAGGATAGCATACTTGTAATGCAGCATCACTCAGTGCCTGCGAATATACTGTACATAGATACTTCTGGCTTCTTAAGATGCCCCCAAGTGTTCACACAAACAACAGCAATTCAGGCATCATAAGTATGACCACAGTGCTGGTTTTAGACTTACATTTGTATGGAGAAACATATGATCATAACTTCTCTTTAATCTCTTTTGGTACAAAACCTAGGGGGAGGAATATGAGTTAAAACACACTTGATTTTACATCCGTTTTGATCCCTCTTCTTTTTTTGTTCTTTTTTTTCCTCCAGGAACCTTCGTCTTTTTCTCAAGAAAGCAAAAACCATGAAAAGACAGAGGTTGATATGAATCTTCTGAATCATAATAATTCTGAACTCAAATAGTATTAAAAAATTCAAAAGCAAACACATAGATACAAAACTACCTTCAAATCCTTTCCATAGTGTTGAAGTAACTTCAGGTGAGACCACCTGGATAAAGATTTGCAGATCTGCATTTTAAAAGCAGGCTAGGTTTACCTTGTGGCAATATTTTATTAGGTTTATATTATCTATACTAGCATATAACTCATTAAAATGAAATGCTAGGCCTGCTGAAATCAAGGATTAAACTTACATTGAATTCACTGGGAACAAGATTTGACCTTTAATTGACATCCAGTTAAATCTCTTTTACTGGAATAATCACTACAAAAGAGAATCAGCACAGTATATCCAATTACTTTTAACAAGGGCTAAATGGCTTACCTTGTCTGTTTAAATGGTAAACTGGTGTTATTTGTAAGGCTACTCACAGTAATTATCTAGAAAACATTGCAGCTTTCCAGAACAAATGTTCTCGGTTTGTCTTTTTTTCTACAATTTAGTCCCCTCTACTTTCTACATTTTTTTCTACATTTTAGACCCCTCTAAAGTATTTTAAGTGTGTTACAATTACCCTGAAGAGCAAGTCCTTGACAAGAAATGGGTCCAAAATTAAGGGAGAAATTACTTGAAAGAAATTTTGAAAACACATACAATTAAATTAGCCTCATCCCAGCTACCCTAATACATAAGTAAAAACACCTAACCGAGCAAGCTTTCCCTAGCAATGAAACAACTCTGTGTAGCCAGTGAGTGTAAAAATTAAATACTAAAAGCCATGTTAATACTAACTCCATTTTAAAAGAAACATGAAGATATACATGCCATCGCTTTGGAGGTCAGGATCTTTCCTATGTTAGTGAATGGAAGGTAGACATACAGGTAATTTCTAGTGGCCATGAGGCTCATTGAAGATATCCTTGTATAGAAAAGAATGAAATATAAAGAAAAGGTTAAAATCTTTTAATAATCACAAGTAATTAAAGGACTTTCAAAAAATACTTTATTTTAAACTCAATAGTGAATGTCTAACACATGACTTTTACTACAATTTATGAAATAAAAGTGTATGCATGCGATATGTACACTGATAAATTCTGATCATTAGGACTATCATTTAATTGGCTTATTACTGCTTCTATCAGGATGTTCCAGTTAAAAAATTCCTAAGTGTTGTAAATAACTAATAAAGATTTTCATAGTATATTGGATAGATGTTGATACACTAAAAAGAAAGATTCCCTGTGGATTTTTATGACTTACAGGTTTCATACCAGTTTAGGAATGAAAAGGTAATTTCTTACAGGCAACTAGATACCATTTGTTGCATTTAAAAAAAATAAGAGAAGGTAGTGTAGCTTTTATGTGTGGTAAAGCTGCTTTTCTTTCTGGCTACACTGGGGCACATGATATCTTGAGCTTATATGAGGACTTTATCCAGAGTGTTTATTATCCTCAGATGGAGATGAAAGTAAATTTAACCTAAGAGAATTATTTTAAAATCCATCACAGATTGTTGGGCTACCTTATTTTTTTTCTCCCCAATGTAAACTAGTTTTTCCTGTCACTAATAGATTAAGGTGATAATACTTTTGGGCTAATTACCACTCAGTACTCGATGTATTCCTTCTGTATGCAGCTGGTTTCTTTTTGATATTCAAACCAACAAATTATGTTAATTTTTCAGTAATTTCTCCCACTCACATTCATTATAATCTTCCATGTTGTGAACAGCAGGAGTGTGATCCCTCAGCTAGCAGAGGCCAGGAAACAATAGCTTTATGCAAGGGCAAATGGCAGTTCCTTTTGTTTTGTTTTGTTTTGTTTCATTTCTTCTGTTTGGTTTTGTGGTTAAAGGCAAATATCATTCTATTTTATTTACTGAGAAACCAGTTGATTTATTGTAATAATCAGTTTTCATTTGTTTCATGTAAACAAAGTAGGACATTGACACTAAGGACATTATTGATACTTATATTGCATCTCCATCAGAACTGGGCATATTTCACCTGTGAAAATACCAAATGAATTAACCATGATCATTGCCATTAGGATAAGCGCCACATGAATTCATAATATCAGAATTTATTTTATTATGTCTCTATTTCATTTTACGTGTCTCATCATTATCAACACATTTGATATTCACTGTGTTAATACTGATCATTACTAATTCATTCAGAGCTATTAATGTGGATGTCATGGAAATTTCTGCTAAAATCTCACCGTAATTCCTATTTTTGAAAACATTTAAGCGCTATCCTTAGATAATGCTAACTGATGTTATTGATGAGTTGGAGCTAAATAGTTTAGCCACACAGTGTCACTTATGCTGTAATCTCTGAAAATGTGTTATTCTTACAGACACCAAAAACTGCAGACTATAACCATGAAATAATACAACTGCCATTTTTCTGCAGTCTCACAGAATTTTCATAGGCTATACTTTAACACTCAGAAGGACAATTTTTTATCCTCTAATTGTGCTAATCTAATTATTTTCTGATTTTATATGGAACAAAGAAAGAACAGTATATTTTCAACAATACTAGCAATGATAGTGTTCTCTTCAAGTTTGTTCATATTACGTTTACATAAAAATAAGCTGAAATTGGTAATAAATTTGAAAATGTATGCAGTTGCAGCAATGGTCTTTTTTTCCCATTCCCTGATTTCTGTTACTGCCAGTAAGGATTATATTATTCAGTGAAAGCTGGAATAGAACCCTTTGAGTTGGATTTTAACCATATTTTATTCAGTAGGATCTTATTTTGCAAATAGCTGCACTGGCTACACTGTTAATATTATTTGGCCTTAAACAAAATCAAAATAACCTCATAAAATGTGAAAACACATTTCAGAAAAAAATTGAGCCCTTATAAGTAATTTAATTGCTAAGCTATACCATAATGCTTCTTTTTTATGATCATTTATGGGCCAAATATATTATTATTTCACACAGATTCAACATAAGTGGGCTATGCTATTACCTAAAATAATATACAGATTAGTGAAAGATGCATGTTTGAATCTGTTCAGAGATGAAAGAGGCTTGAACCTGTGACTCCCACAACTTGGGCAAGGTCCTGTGTACTCAGCTATCAATAAAAGTAAGCTTACCACTTCCAAGTAAGTAAAAACTCTGGTTCATTCCAGAAATATTTTAGTTTCCAGTACCATGTTTTCGATGGCCCAAGGCATCTCAAATGACACCAGATACTTAAATGGAGACAACTGAGTTTTACTCTTAGAGTGGTGTTTATTTGCATAAAGACAGATGTCTAATGTAATTTCAGTTTCTGTAAGATATTCTTTCTAGCCTTGAGCAGTAGCAAAGATGGCAATGGCTGTCTCATAAATTCTGTGTCATTCTCATAGCCTGGTGCACTTGTCCCAGATACTCTAGGACATCTGCCTGTGTTTTAGCAACTGCATAGAGCTCTAGATTTCCACTTACTAAAATGAAGTTATGAAGGTAAATTTGGATAACTTGCTCTCATTAAACACCCACTTGTAGGCTCCTGTACTTAGATACCTACATTCTGGAGCTGAACCCTGTTGTCGAGTCAGGAGTTAAAATTCATCCCATTCTGGTTTTTTCATTGATTTGAACTGTCTTTTGAAAAATATAATGTTACACAACTACTTACTCAAGGGCTCAATAATTTAGATCCCATTCAGTGGCACCCAGCTCCTCTAAAGGACCTCTTTATGATTATGAACTCCCTTTTGGCAAGCATGTTAGATGAATGAGCAAGTATGCTAAATAATCAAGTAGGGTAAAATCTCTAATCTCAGTGGTTCTTAAATAAACCCCAGTATCCAAATCCACAGTGGGTTAATCTGTCTCACTGTGACAGAAGACAGGTGCCTTCCACTGGCAGTTCTATGACAACTCAATGTTCCAAAATGCTCTCCAATCCCTTCATGGCAGTGTCACCTTACGTCAAATCCACAAGCAATCAATCAGTTGCAAGCCCACGTAATTACATTTCCTTTTTGTAAGGAGAAGAGGAAATAGGATACAGATCTGACTCCCAGATTAATCACTGGACAAGTTGTAACCTTTGGAATCCCTTTGGTTCAGAGTATTTACAGGTCCTTTCTCTGTCACATAAGGACCAGTTAGAATAAGCATACCAGACCTTGTTATCCCAGCTGGCTTTCATTTGATAATCATAGAATCATAGAATCATAG
>NW_009213187.1:0-43506 GCF_000690835.1 Fulmarus glacialis | reverse complement strand
GGCGTGGGGGCGTCAAACGCCCCGTCAGTGCCTCTGCCAGCCGGGGCCGGCCTTGTGCCCGGCGGCGGGGAGCGGAGACCTGCTTCGTGTAGCCTTGGGCTGCAACAGCGGCTTTAAAACCTGCAGCTCTTTTTAAAGCACTTTAGCAGCAATAGTAAATAGACGAGTCCTTGTGTACTGTGGTGACACCAAAGTAAATAGAAGTTTTACTGTAATGGAAATGCATTCGCTGTTTCCACTCGACTACTTGTTTGCATGTCAAAATACAAGTAAGAACTTTATTTCCCCCGCCCCGTTCTCTTGTCTGTATTCCTTAGTAGGTGGAGATGGAGAAAAAGATGCACTGCCCCATTGCAACTTGCAGGTTTACACATACACCTGTGATGTGGGCAAAAGAGAAAACGTCTACTCGACAGCTGAGAGGGTCCGCAAGGAGGTTGGCGAGGTGTCTGTCCTGGTTAACAATGCTGGTGTGGTCTCCGGGCACCATCTTCTGGAGTGTCCTGATGAGCTTATTGAGAGGACCATGATGGTCAACTGTCACGCACACTTCTGGGTAACTATAAACTCCTTTCTGCCGCCCTTTTTGTCAGTTAATTTTGGGAAATTATCTGCTGTTGCTTAACACTTGCTCCCTTTCACCACTTTGTGGATTTCTTATTTTTAACTTACTGTTCTATTTAATAGAAATGGTGGGTATTAAAATTATTAACATAGTTTTAAATCAACTATATCCTCCTAGAATCCAGAGTTCTAGGTCTTGTGCCCTTTTCTCTAGCCCTGTATATGAAATCCTTTGCAAGCATAACCTCTGAATCTGCTTAAAGGTTGTTACTGTTAATGAATGACTCCTCAGCCTTCCTCACATAGTCTTCTGCCAGCATGTTAGCAGCTTTGAGATGCTGTTCTAATGATGGTTACAACAGCAAACTTGCACATTTCTGGAAAAAATATTTAAAACCTCTGCTGGAAATGTTGTTTGAATTGCCTTGGAGGCAAATTGTTCCTTTTGAAGGCTGGGAGGAAAGGCGGAAAAGATTTCTCAAGAAATCAAGCCAAGAACACTTTCAGGAATCCTGTGTATTTGTCCTCATAGCTTTCTCTGGAGGCTGCTAGTAGAAGTAAGAAAATCTTTAATATGGTTTCTGGGTTGATATTGTCTCCATAACTAGCAGATACTAATCAAGGAGAACAAGCTATGTGATCTTACTCTTTTTGTCTATCTAAACCTTGTTTTCCTGTGTGGTTTATTTTTAAACCCACGGTAGTGTGGAGTTACATAAATTGGAATGTCGAAGGAGGGCACGATGCACACTCGGGTTAGCATTAGCTGTCAGACTGAGCCCATTGTTAGTATTAAAACTGTTCTCTGGTCCTTCAAATAAGGTTATGAAATACACTTGCATAACAATCAAAGGATTAAGCAATCCGAAATATACTTCAACTTAAGCCTTCTTTGGCCGGTCTTACCTTTTCATAATAAAATTTTTTAAAATCCTTCATCTTCAAAACTTAGAAGGCCCTTCCAAACCTAACTTTTTTAACGTGGAAGTGAAATGCTGTTTCATAACCCTAAAGGAGCCCCTTCAAATCTGCACTGTGAAACACTTAATGGCAGAGCAGTCTTTTTCCAATGTATTGTAAAGCTTGCAGAGAGAGTGCTTAAACTTCAGTGCACACGAGATAGTGTGTTTAAAAACTTTTTAAACTCGAAAGTATATTTTAAGGCAATTTGAAAAGTTCTGAGAAAGCATATATGACTTCTTACAACTAAGAGTACAACTAAGTGTGTTCCCCTTCATAAAAGTTAAATTGATGCTTAAGCAAACAGAGATGTGCGCTAGATTTAATGACTGTTATTGATGTGGTTTAAATGCCGAATTGACAAAGCTTCCAAGAACTCTAAATTATGACATCACTATGAATTAAAATATGGGAGGATCCTAAATTCTCCAGCTGTTCTTCCTTCAGGCCCAAGTCATACACTTATTTATAACATTGTTTCAGAGACCTTTTTAAAGCACCCTCTGTGTGTTCCCAGTGTCTTACAATAATAGAAAACTAAACTTAGAGTCTAGTATTGCTATGACTGGGTTTCCATAATAGTTTCATTGATCTCTAAATGTTACAGCGTGAAGTGACTTTAAAATTAAAAAAAAAAAAGAAAATTATTCCAAGAAGGTATAGTTAGATCTAAACTGTGGAACTTGAGATCTTGGCTTAAGCTTCTAAGGAGCAGTCAACACCATTTATATTTAATTGAGGATCTGTTCATGTGTACACTTCCTGCAGATCCTGTGTCCTTCTTTGCTTTTCCTTTTATTTTTTTGCTGTTGGCAAAGCTTTTTTCCTTGTCTTCCCCTTCATGATCCCAGAAAAGGTTGGCTTGACCAACAGTGGGTGGACTTCTATTAAAAGTAATAGTACTTAATTCATAAGATATCATCTGAATCAGCTGATTTGAAGCCAACTTTTTTGATGCAAGTCAATGCTGACTTAAATAGAACAATGTGTCTAGATGTGTGAAGTTTTATACAGCTAGTCTTTTCCATGTCAGCTAAACTGGTGGTCCAAAAGCAAAGCTAATACTCTGGAGCATTATGTAGGCTTTTAACTATTCTTGGAGGGTGTTTCGTCCAACAAGCTGTAAATGGGTCTTATAAAGACATGGATCTTCCATGTAATGTTGCTTCAGTAGTTAAGCGTCTGTACTTTCTGGAGTTTTGTTGGGGTTTTGTTTTTTTTTTAATGTGTGACAGGGGAAATTCTTCCTCATCCCTTGATCATTAATCAAGCCTCAGTGTGCTTCTATATAGAAACCTAAAATGGGGCTCTAGTACTGTCCCCTTGAAACATCTGAAATAAGATTGATTGCCCGCTCTCTGTGCAGAATGCAGGTGATCTGAGCTTGCTTTATGTTAGCAGCTACAATCTGAAGGCTGCCCAACTTCTGCAGTAGGCAGTGACATGACAGTCTGTCACTGGTTTGCTGTTGTGACTCCAACTGGACTGTGTACCGTATCACAAACTGGCAGTCAAGAGAGCCTTAGCAGCATGCCACAGCCTAAACAGATGCTTTCCATTTTGCTGACATTCATGATTTGTATAATCCTTCCTATGAGTGTTCTATATAAACATGTCACCACTGCATCATGTAGCAATTTCCACAGCATAAAATCCACTGCAGTATTAAAAACCTGTTATTTCATGCTGTGATAACTTGAATGCTTCTGATATTGAAAACATAGGGACAAAATCCATTCCTGGTTTGAAACAAGCCAGCTCTGGTTTACTATAATTTGCAGATGCATAAAACTGCAGCAGGAGTGTAACACTATCTTTCCTGACAGTCTGTTGCAAGAATAATAACTTACTTGGCTGTACTTGTCAATTACTAGAACTGAACTTCTACAGACTAGGAAACTTTCTTCTTGTGATATGTCAGGATTCAGATTTGAAAAGTCTTAAATCACAGTATAAGATAAAGCTGTTGCTTAATCAGTTTTAAGTGAATATAGGAATAACAGTTTGGCTTTCTTGTGGTTTTACAATAAAGCTTAAGTGAAGTATCAAAATCCTGTGTTTTAGATCGTGGAACTGTATTTAATAAAACTACTGTACAAACTCTTGTTTCAGAACAATTTGAGATTCTTGTACCTACTCTAACATTTTTTCTTCTGGAAGAATAATGCTGTTGCTGGATAAGTAGGCATTAATATTGTACATCAGCATAGTACCTGCGAAATAATTCTAGATTTGGTTGTTGAATGGGACTTATGGAAGGGCAGGGGCAAGGCAATGATCAGGGTCTGTGAAGTTCTGTGGCACAAAGGTCCTTCTGTACAGCAGATCTTCAGTATTCAGCTCTGAGAGAACAGTGATCTGCGTTTCCCTGTCATGTGGATCCTCCAAAACTTTCAGCTTAAAGCTCTCCTCTTAGAGGAGTTCTCTTCAACTTACCAAAAGGGGGAAGCAAAAGCATTCAGCTCCAGCTCTGTCATTTTTATATAAAAAAAAAAAAAAAAAAATCCACATAGTAAGAGACTAGGGTCCAGAGTTTGAGGACTTGTGTACTGCTGTCTTAACCAGAGTAGTTATGTTCATTCACTTACAAACTACTTGATTTTTAAGTTATGCAGGTATATTTGTCTTTGTAGGAATTGAACAAATCTTTTAGGCGGCCTGACATTGATACAGGAAGAGATGAATATTACTCTTAGTAATTAGGGCATTCATAAATAGTCTAAAACTTTTAAAACTGAAATCTACCTTGGAAAGACAGTTAATGCAGAGTTACTAAATCAAATACCTATTTATGCAGCTGCTGTAGTTGTCAGTCTAATTAGACTGACAGGATTGCTACAGCCTTGGAAAATAACAGTGGCTTATAGTTGTCTATAATGTATCAATAGTTATGTATTGTTATTCTAGTCTCTTTAAGCTCCCTGGTGTGAAATAAAGCTCACTTACGCCTATAGTTTGTTTAGTTTAAATATGCAAGTATTGCATTTAGCGTGCACACTGAATCTTCTACAGAAGAAAAGACAGCTTAAGTTACATTATTTGAAACTATACCATGCTGAGTCTTGTGGCCTGTTGGCATAACAGTTTAATTTTTTTTGTCTTCATCTCTACGATTCCAGTATCTATGATCAAATATAGACACAATATTCCACTGACAGGCCTGCTAGCTATATTTAGCATTTTGGAGTGGAATTAGCTGCTTTAATTTTTTTTTTTAATTTCATGACAATGTTTCCCAAGATGTGTAAGTTTACTTACAAAGTTTAATCTACAAGTTCCTGACTTTTTTCTTTGAAAAATGAGTTGGATCAAGTTCAAGAAAAACATGTGCATGTGATCCAAAAAGTGTCATCAAAACTAACTCTTCCCTTGCAAAATGATTCCAACTACATGCCACCAGTAAATTACCCTGGACAGCACATGTGTTTCATATACTGTGGTAGCATGCTGGGTAGTGAATATGAAGAAAAAAGCAGTCATACACTTAGCCTCGGAAATAGTCGTATTAGTCGTACTTAAAACTTATAAGTGCTTTGGTATGGTTCTGCAGTTCATATGTTCTTGGGTTCATTTCTCAAGAAAACAGAGGGAATCTATCAATTGAGAAAATACTATCTTCCAGATACGTGCTTTAGAAAACTGCACTTTCCCATTTTATAAAGGAATGCACTTAACAAAAGTTACAGAAAATAAATGGGTGGATATGTATTTCTGGAGCTTGAGTGGGCACAAGACTACTGGCTCAGAGCTTTCCTCACAGATTTATTTTATGGTCTACTAGGACCTTGTCTAGCATTGTGTCAAGCATAGTTGTTACCAGCGTGCAATCTTTAATTTTGTAACCTGTATCTTGCAATCTGTGTGTATCTGTAATCTAGCCTTGTAGTCATGTTTTAGTTGTAGTGATCATTTTCAAAAAAATCATTGAAAGTTTTTCAGTTTTCTGATCCTTTTGCAGGGGGGAGGGGGGCACCAACCCAAACCATTTAGTTAGGAACCTGGATGTCTAAGCTTCGGCTGTAGAAACAATCTTATATCAGTTTCAGAGTAGACATGGGTGAGGATAAAAATGACTCTTCAGACAATGTACTCATCTGAAGAGTCAGCAAGCATATTAAGCACATTGGGATGGGGTGGTAGGTGGGTCTTAGTCTTATGCAAAACGCCCCTTTATTTGCCTTGTGTAGGAATCATATGAATTTAAGCACCTATAATTGGGATTTCAGAGTGCTGCCCACAGAACTGTAGTAATTCCACAAGTTACTCAACTCTAGTCCCTGAGGTTTATTGAGGCTATTCAGTCATAGTTCTCCATTGTCTACTGTATCTTGGTGATAAATGAGCAGTTATATATTAAGGAATCCGAACAAAACTTACAGCACTCTCGACTATGGAAGCAACACTTCCACCAGGGCAGCTGGAAAATCATATCGAAGATTCTTTGAATGTGTTACTCACAACACCAACCTTCCTACATATACTTTCTGTGCTAAAGCATATTCCTTGTATGGTAGAGAATGCTGACATCTTGTTCAAACAGTAGCTGAATTCATACATTTCCCTTCCTTCTCTTTAAAAATGTAAAGTATTTGATTTTCATCCCAGTCAGCTAACAAATCTGAAATGACCATTCAGAATGTTTTCCTTAAACTGCTTCAGTTACACCCGAGCTTTTGCGACAGCTTCTCTCAGGCATACTTTGGAAATTAATTTGCTGCGCCATTTGAAAGGTCTATGGATATTAGACTCTCAAATGAAAATAGAGATTCTCAGATTGTGACCCATGGATTGTTTGTTGCCTGTAGATCGGTGTCCAAGATGGTAGCATAAGGTGCGATCAGCCAGTTACTTCCATGCACTAAACTGTATGAAGCTTGAAGAGTTTAGGTGAAAACGGTAATATATTTCACAGAAAAGCAATGTGAAAGTTCCGTTAAGGAAAGGGAAAGTTGTCCTGAAGAGACCATGTCAAGACTTCTCAAACAATTAGAAACGTATTTGAAGTATTAATCAATTATTAGTGGCTTGCAATTCTACAGCCATCTAAAATAAAGCTGGAGTTGCAGTATAGCTTGCAGAGGTAAGGCACTTGGGATAATCTCACTCTTCAGTCTCCTGTGATGTTTTCTGAGGATCGGAGACTTGTCAGCAAACTGTATGAATGCTTTCAGGATTGCTGATCTACTCTGAAGAAATGGTCCTGGATGAGCGATCAGTGCGATGATTAAATTCCTGCTTCTTATGGAATGAGATAGGTCGGCTGAATAAGCAAAAACTTCTGCACTGACTTTGGTCTGATAGTATGCTGTTACTTGTGAAGGATTTGGGGAGACAGTAAAACCTTGAATGGAACGATAGTCTTTGCCAGCATGGTGCCTAACCTCAGTAGAAGTTGAGAGAGTGGCTCTTCACTGTTTCAGTGAAATACTCAGTTTAAAAGATGATATCTGTGGAGGTTAGGAGAGCAATGGAGTTTAAAGTTCGAGATTCTTCTATCTACAAGTAACATCTGCTTTTATTTTATGAAAAGCGTCTAAGTTAATGAGATTGCATTATGTTATTAACTTTCTGTAATAACCAAGCAACTATAGCAGACTTCTAGAAGACAGGCATGTTCATGTGCTCAATTGTGGAGAAAAGCAATCCTAATTACTATGTGGCTAGGTGTCCTGCTAACCCAGCGTTTCCATCATTGCCTAAGACCTGTCTTAACTGATCTGTGTGGGTGAGCAATCCTTTTCTGTAGCTCTCAGTGTCATCAATTACTCTGACTAGACAGGTTGAAGAAAGATGAATGTTATGTTTTCTAGCACCATCTCTGCCATTTTAGCACTGCACTTTTAAAATCTTTTCTACTTTTATCTTTATCAGCTGCAAAGTTGTTATTCTTTCCCAATGCTTCTCATGCTTTGATTTCACTTCTGGCTTTTTTTCGGGAGGAGGGAAGGTTTTTGTTACGTATCTTTAATACTAAACCTTTCCACAGTCCTCTCTATGTAAAAGCCAGAGCATCGCTCTCTTGATAAACCTTGCTCCCTTGACCTTTGAGGTTTCCTGGCTATTCACACTGATGGTAAAACTGAGTTACTGATACCTGTCTGTCTTTGTGAAAAATGGTAGAGGTCTTTTTGCAAAGGCAAACTGGAGCTGATTTATGTGCGATGCTATATGTTTTTACATGTGGTCCTAGGCTTCTTAGTCTGTTAAAAAAAAGAAAGTGTCTTTCAAAATGCAGTTACAATGTAGGTGAGTAGGCATAGATTTTGAGATTGGTAGAATCTCAGTTTCTGAGGGTTTTGTTTGAAAGAAGATATGTCACAAACGGGGGAGAGATTTACATCTGTGCTTACACTTCTAAATGAACACTTTGTTCTTGTAAATAATTATATTAGTATAATGATTTATATGTCAGTCAAATTAACACTTGACACGAGTGAGTTATCACAACTGGGCTGTGAGGGCATGGAAGGGCAAGGTATGCCGGAACAGCTGCGGAGCCGAGGTGGCTGACTTGGTGTGAGCCTTTTGAAATTCAAGTTTGTTTGACTGTTGAATTCTGCACCTAAATGTGCCCTGGTGCTGGTCACTTCTGCCATCTGTTTGAACTTGTGTGACAGCTTCTCGAGCACTCCCCTTTCAGCATTGGTTTGGAAAAGCGCGTGAGCGTATGCTTAAAAGTAAGTTGTCCAAAATTTCTGTTGACTTGGGATGAAACTACAAGGCAGCTTAGTGGTGGCAAGCTGTCACGTGGGACCACCCCTTGAATCTGCATCTTACCTTGCACTAGTTTTGGTATTTATCTGATCCAGTTCAGCTCACTAACCTGTCTGGAGGGCAGGGGGGAAAGCTGTTAATTTGCTTGGCCAAGTTGATTAGTTTTTCTATTTGAGCCTAGAATCACCTCGTCAACATTTCAGACTTGCAGTGTAGGGAGTGTGTGGGAGGTGTGTGTTGGGGAAAGGGTGAGGAGGAATAGGATAAAACCACGTTGCTGTGAACAGGACCTCTGCGGCTGTCTAATGAAACCTCATTCTTGGAGAGAGTTTCTGGAATAGGATTTACAGGCTCTAAATAGTTAAATAGTCATAAATGGTTCCAAGCTATAGCAAATCTGCCATTGGCATAACAGTCTGAATGTAACAACTCGACTTCTAAAGAGATTGCAGTATTTTAATTACACACTATTAAAAACCCTTAGATAAAGGTAAGTTAGTTTTCTGAACACATCAAATAATGCTGTGTTAACAACTTTAGCTTATTTGCCTTGCACTGATTCTATGTTTGCTGTTCTGTACCACTGAGAGCAATGATCTCTGTGCCTACCAGTCTGTTTGACTTCTCTGGAAATCAGTTGTACTAACGCTGTTTGAATGTGGAAAAAACAAGCCAGAGCCATGTTTCAGCTTCTGGGAAACAAGCATAGTTTCCACAGGCAAGCAAAGGAAGAAAGTATCTCTCTGGCTTTGAACACTCACCCCCAAGAAAGTGACTAGTTTGTTGGTGTGTGGTTAAAATGCCTGTGCAAGTAGAATCTTTGAAAACTTTATTAGCCACTGTTTTGGTCACTGTATTGGCTGGAGGTTTTTTTGTCATTTTAGCCTTTGTTGGCTTATGAAGCAAAAGTTTACCTGCTAAGACTATTTGTTTTCTGCAGACCCTTTTTTGGGGAGGGTGGGGAGAAGTATGAAACAGGAACACCTTCTGTTTTTTTACTTCTCATTCAGTGAGTTACTTCATAGTAAGTTGGAGCCTTCTAGGGTCTTACTGTTTCCTCAACAAACTTTGAAGCTAAATTTCCATTCAACTATAATATCTTCTTTCTTTTTCTGTTTCCACTAAGTCAGACTGTTAATGTGAAAAGGGAAGCTTTCCTTCTAATCTTATTCCTCTTGAGAGATACTCAGTTGTGGCATAATCACTTTCCTTTTTATAAAGTAATTGATTCAAAACAATGACTTAGTGCCTGATTTGGAGAGGATGAGTAAAGTGATTCAGCTTTCAGCTGCATTCAAGTACTATAGCAATTGCAGTTCTATGGAGGTACTGGCCTTAAGGTATCTTTAAAATGTGAGACAGTCTTCTGTTTAGCCATTCTTGAAAGTGTATTCTGTTACGTAAATCATAAAACATGAATGATGACTTCATATTTTCCATAAGTAGTTCTGACAGTACTGTTCTCTAGTAACTTTTTGGAAACATGCAGACTAAAATACCAAGTTTTACTAAATATTCCAGAGGATGACTAAGCTTATGGCAAGCTGGAGAAAAATGTGTATTTAAAAGTTGGATTCTGTTCTTGTTCACTGAACAGAATATTCTGAGCTCTTATCTAATAGTTGTTGTAAAATGAATTTGTTGTGTGGATTTTTCACTGACTCATAGGGGCATGTTTTCATTTTTGTCAAGATTATCGAACAGCTGGCAATAAATAACAGCTCTCCAAATGGTTGGACATTTGCTGCAAACTTGTGCTAGTGAAGGTGAGGGACTAATGTGTTTGTTACACTAATGTCAGCATAGCTCTGAAACACTACAAATCCTTTGACACGGCCATTTGTCAGTATATAAACAAAGTAGAATTTCTAGTCGCTTGACTTCAACAGAGCTTAAACCAGCTTTTGTGGAAAGGAGTAGCCAAGTGTTAACTTCTTATATCACTTGACCAGCAAACACTAAAGTAATTTCAAATTTGACATTTGAATAAATGCACGCTAGGTTGTCTTTACTGACAGATCTGCCTGTGGAAGAATACGAGGTTGGTGGTGCTACCTACTGGGACTGTAACTTAAGTTCCTGAATTTACAGGAGTGTAACTGGGCTGTCACAGCCATGTTGGAGCTCTGTGTTAGTCTTGGGTATATGGAAGGCTCAAATGCTGACATGGTAGATCTGAGCAGAAGGGTTCACCTTCTTTAAACTGCATGTTACTTTTCAGTGGCTGCTGCCAACCATGTAATACTTGCTTTAAATTGAATAGTAATTGTGGTTTGGTAGCTATGATAGTCTGAGAGTATAATGAGATTAATATTCATGGAGAATAAATATCAACTTGTCTAATAAGATGCCTTTGGGCGGGAGGGAAGAGGTCAGCTTTTGAGCATAAATGCTTTGAAAGCTTCAGTTCTCATGCTTGGTTATGCCTTAAATTTGTGGCGGCTGCAGAAGTCTGCACGTATACATTTGTTCCCAAGTTCCACTTCAGTCTAGACTTGTATCTTCTTTGGTTTGCAGTGTCAGGCAGACTAAACACATAGTAGGGCCTCCAACAGCCCTCTTACCACGTCATCTTACCTACTACTAATCCTTCTCAGCTTTTAGATTAGTTTGGCATTTGAAAACCACAATGAACGTCATTGGCAACTTATGTTCTGCACTTTTACACTGCTTAAGCAGTGCTAGCTGTCGAGAATCCAATATGACCGCTCTGTCCGAGCTTCAAAAGCCATTAAAATTCAAAGCAGGCAGAATTGTCTGTGAGGGCTCAGAATACCCTTAAGAAGCTGGCAAGGGAGTGTAGTTACTGGAGGGCATCTACTAGCTGGGGGGACATCATTAGTTTTTGAAAACAGTATGGTGTGTGTATGTTCTGGATTCAGCTGAAAATGTGTTAATTCCACAAGAAATTCATCTAGGTGCTCTGCACTGCTTCATTGGACCCTCTCTACAGCTGGAAGGACTTGAGACCAAAGGAGAAGGAGAAATGGAAGTAGAACAGACACTGTTTCAGACAGAGCAGGATAACCTATTACAGGCAAGAGCTCCTGTAGGGGAGATACAGGAGAGATATGGCAGAGGAATCTGCATTCTTTCCAGTTAGTAAAGATTCTGTGTTGATAAACTTGCAGTTAACATAGGGACAAAGAGTGCAAGGTCTCTGCTGGCTTATGAACTTCTTCCTCTGTGAGAGGAAGAGGAATGGGCTGTTGAGCAGGGAGTTGGTATACTTGACTTAAGTGGAGAACCACAGAATGGTTGAGTTGGGAAAGGACCTCTGGAGGTCATCAGGTCCAACCCCCCTCCTCAAGCAGGGCCACCTAGAGCCGGTGGCCCAGGACTGTGTCCAAACAGCTTTTGAGTATCTCCAAGGATGGAGCTTTCCACAGCCTCTCTGGGCAACCTGCGAGAACGTGCTACATTTTTCATAGCCATATGAAATCAAAGATTTGCAAAAAATGGAGGGAAGACGTATAAATATACAATTAGTGATTTAAACAATGTTTTATACTGCTGCATATATATGAAGCAGTTATACATCAACAAAGCGATATCTGCAAGTACAGATGAAAGTAGACAAGTTGTGTGCATGTATGCTAGTATATACGCAAGCATGTCCGTTAAAGGCAGGTAGATGCTTCCACAGAAATAATCGATGGCGTATAGTTGTTAGAAAGATCAGACACTTTACAGAACAGGCCTGACATCTGAGGATGGAAATAATTTTAAAAGCATGTAAATCTAAAGTCTGTTTCCTCTTGCGAAGAAAGAGTATAAAAGTTCTCAAGAGGAGAAAGATGGAGACTGCATACCAATAACATAAAGGCTCTAACTTCCACTTGCTGGTATAGAAATAACAAGGGTAATTCAGCTTTAATACCTGAACTTCTTCACGCCTAAAAAGCATATAAGGTAGTGGCCTCTTTAAGCAGAAGTGAAATGTTCTTAAGGAGAAATCAGGGCCATCTTTGGCTGTGTTATATGTAAAACCCTGCCCCAGATAAAGGTGCACTCAAAATCTACAGTGATGCAGTGGTGGGGGATGCAGAAAAGCTTTAGGTAAGAGAGCTGGGAGTTTGATTAGCAGCAGACCACTGTAAACCTTAGGTAATGATACCTTTTCCACCTTGGGTCTTAAGAAGAAAGTTTCTGAAGCAGGAATTGTATTATTTAGGTAGCATTCTTGAGTACTTAACCTACACTTCAGACGATAGGGAGAACAAAGCTTTTTTTCTACTCCAGTCTTAGTTATCCAATTTGGAGTAAGATCACAGGAAATGAAGCCCTTAAAAGAAAGGGGAGGGGGAGACAATGTAGTGACATGATAAGGCAACAATAACAAAAGTTTTTGTAGCAATGTCCTTCCCTAAGAACTTTTCATATCCCACTCTCTGTAGACACAACCCTTTTTCAACTAAGCCTTGTTAACAAACTATACAAAAGGCAATTTAGCCAGGCAATGTTCAGTCACCCTAGGCATGGCGTAATTAATTCTAGTAGTAAAGAGTGGAAATCAATGATTAATGTTTGAGAGATTACTAGTGGTATTAGTTTCCTGTGATTTTTTTTGTTTGTTTGTTTGAATAGCATTACTTATCTTATCTTTACTGTTTACCCATTGTAAACAGCTTTGTGGCACTAAGTTTTGAACAAGGAAACTACTTAATTCAGTTTCAGTTTTCTTCTGATATACTCAACATGAGTTGACTCCGTATAAGAGGAATCACTACAATAACTGAACCATTCACAGGAAATAGTGACTATGGGCTTTGAAAATGGAAGAAATTTTGTAACTGGAGCCTAAATACTAGAAATGCTAAACAAGGTAGTAATGTAAATATGGACTATAGCATACTTGTTCTTTAGCAAATGGCATGACAGACGTTTGTTACTACTAACAAACCCACTTACAAACTTCAGTAAATAAGACGTAACCTAGTTTTGTACAACTTTGGTGCTTCTCAGCTGATTAAGTATGTCTGTTGAGAAGCAGGAGATTTTATGTGTATGGGTCAGTCATGAGGGTGGAGAAAACAGGAACGTTAATTATAACACGAATTAATAATGAGTTAAAAACCTAGTGATTCAAGTAATAGCTTATATTTTTACTAAGCTAAGACTTCAAGTACTTCAAAACAGTATTTCATGCAGAGTTGGAGAGAGGAAAAAAGATGCTTATTTCTCTGTAAATCAAATACAGTTTTAAATTAGCTGATGGTGCTTTTCATTGTGACTTAATTCTTCAGGGTATTTACTTTATTTTGTTACCTTCACCCCTTAACCTGGGCAGATCTTATCTGTAGTTTCACTCTGCAAATGTTGGATATCCAAAGTATTGGGGGGGCTGGTGGTGTGGTTTTTCTTCCTTGTTACTTGTCATCATTATAGACTCCCGTTTAAGTCTATCTTGTTCTTTCATGAGCTTCTGGTTGCAAGGCAACTGTAACATTATTACTGTGCATGTATGTTAAGCATTAACTGCTGTTGCAGTTCAATATTAAAGGAATTCCCATGGCCCCAAAACAGTGGGTTTTTATGTGAAGGACAAATAAAGCTTTAGTGAGAAATTGAAGGTTGTGTTGCCTGCCAGGAGCTAAATAACTAAGGGACTCCTTTAGAAATGAAATATTGGAAGGTCTAGCTTTTTTGTTTTGAACGCAGGGCCTGTTCAAGGCACACTTGAGGGCAATCCTTAAATAGTTTCCTTTCATGCTTTTAATACAGCTGTCTATGGAAGGTTGGCTTGAGGACGTCATGTGTATCTCCTGTTCCTTTGTGCTCCAAAAGGATCTGGGTAGACCCATCAACAGTCCAGAGAAATGAGACTTTCTTTTTTAATTCATTACTTTAGGAAGACTGGGTAATTCTGGCGTATTTTTCATTATCATTTCTTGAGAATAGAAACTGAAGATCAAAAATAGCACTAATTTCCACAGCTATTCAAATATTTACTTAGACAGTGGCTAATTATCCAGAAGGGGCCCAGCACTTCTTGAAAACAGTCAGCAGAGACATCTGAGCTCCTTTAAATCACAGCTTTGGTCCCTTATGTTAGCAAGGTCAACAGTAGTTACAGACTTCCGTCTACCTTCTGTATTCAGCCTGTTACTGGCAGAGCCATGTCGCTTGTGCTGTGTGGTCTCTCTAGTGTTCATCTTGGGACTTGGTATTTTCATGTAGTCTTAGCACAGCTAATAATCTCACCTTAACCTAATATTTCAGAGAAGCTTGTATAATGGAACTTAAGAAGGATGTGGAGATAATATGGGAAAAATAATTGGGACGATAGTGCAAATGACAAGTAATTACTCTCAGTTCTCACTGGAACCAAGTAAAAAAGCTAGAAGGAAAACAAGTGGTTAAATCCAGGCTTGTAACTGCATGCTTTGGTGCATGAGAAGGCATTTTGGATATTATAGTCTCTAACTTGAATAAATTCTCCTTTGAGAGTTGCACAGTTCTAGGTTATACTTTCAAGGCCTCTTGTAAAACTATTTGGCAATGGCTTTCGCTGTAATCCTGTAAGTGAAGTTTTACCCTGTGTTTATAAAATGTATTTAAAGTGGTTATCTACTGAAATAAGCTGGGCTGTATGGCTGTAGCTGAAAATAACTTCAGTATATTTACTGATAAGCTTACCGTGGGTTTTTTCTGCCTTTCAGGCACCTCTCTTTCCATTTTTAATTTCCCTTTTTAACGTACAGTAGTGCATTAGTGCTACACTACCCAGTTTGGACAAACCTACTTTAAGGCAAGGCTGCCACAGCCTGTCTGCAGAAGAGTCAGAGGTGCTATTTTGTCAGACCTTCATGCATTCCTTCTCAGTTACTGGAATGGAAAGAGAAATTGGGGCATGTGGAAATCTCTGGATTTCATTCCGTGGTGGAGTGAGTGGCCATGTGCTGTCCTGGCGGGAATAGAAGAACCTCCAGTGTGTCCTGCTGTGGTCTGTGTAGAAGAATGGGAAGAAAAGAAGGCTGAACGTCCATGCTGAGGCAGAGAGAGGATATAAAGTGTATTTTAGACAAAAACTTGGAACAACATTTTCTTGTCACTGGCTCCGTTGCTTCATGATAGTAGTTATAGGATTAGCTAACATGTCTTTTACAATCTCTGGTACCTTAGTTCCCAGAGTCGTCTGGATGAGTCCTTGACTAATCGCACCCATTTTGTTTCTTGGGTATGGCCGAATAGTGTTTAACATGAAGATGAAACAACGCGTTTACCCAAATGTTGCACTCGTTTGCACTGTTACGCAGCTGTCTGGCAGTCAGGAATAACTGTGGCTTGGGAGGAAATGTCTTATCTGTTAGACCAGTACACCGCTGTTGTGGATAACTATAGCGATGTAAAAACTCATCTGTTTTGATCAGCCCCAGAAAAATAACCATGCTCCATCCTCCTTACCTGAAGGGGCTGTATGGAAAATGAGGTATTCCTTTCGCATAAAGGAATTTCTGCCTTACAGTAAAGCAGCTTGTTTATGCCATCAAAATAGTTTAAAAGGGCTGTTGAAGATTGACGGAAGGCAAAAAGTATGAAAAAAATTACTGTACTAAAAAATAGAAACTTAAAGGACCTTACGTGTTGGTAACTGCTTTATTTCTTTCTTTGATATAAAGACAACTCTCTAAATACAAGGTAGCATGTACTTTTCCACCTTGGTGTGCTTTCTGCATTCAGTATCCATTGTCTTGAGCTGCGTACAGCTAACATTGTTCTCTGTGGATGCTTGCTTTCTACTTTAAGAATAATTAATCCAAAATTTAATTAAAAAAATCACTTTCCCAAACACAGTATTTCTTCATGTTCTCATTTGCTGTATTTAGACTAATTTGTCTTGACATTGCAGCTGTGCTGTTCTTTGTGTTGCACAATCTTTTGAGTTTTGTTTCATTAAGAATGGAACTAAAGAATTTGGGGAAGGGGAGGGAAGAAGTGCTAGACTGTTAGAAGTTAATTTGCCGTAAACCAAAATGTTGAGAACAGATTACGAAAGCTATGAAGTGACATGTAAATGCTTGTTCAGTTTCACACTTGTGAGAAATAAGTCATTAAAGCTGTGTGCACATGAAATAGATGTTTGGTTACAGCTACTGGGAATAGTTTGTTCTTACTGGTATATTCAGAAGCATAGAGGAAAATGCTTAGAAGGTTAGGAATTGATCTCTAGGCTCCAAAAAGCTTAAAGATTAAACTAGCTCGAAAAACTAGCTTTACTCTGTTCAGAACAGCTTCATGTGTTCTATCTATCCTACCTAGTTGCTGTATCTAAACTATACTGCGGGTTAGAAAACGCATGTTTGCATTATGCTTTTGGGGTTTTTCGTTTTTTCTAAAAAAAGAAAAAGAAAGAAAAAGCGAATTCTGAGCGAAGAGGATGCTTAACTTAAATTTCTTGATGTTGAACGCTGCGTGACTTCCCTGATTCCTCACCCTGATGCATCACAACACAATTCCTTTCATCCACTATATTCTACTTACTGGTTTCTCCTCAGTGTTGAAAAGTGTATTATGTTTGTCATTAATAAAAGACCCAGCTCTGACTTTAAGTACTTAAATGTTTTGGTTAAATGTCTTCCTCTGCAGCTGTGAGAGGTAAAATTGAAACCTAAAGAATCAAACCAGAAGCAGATAGTTTGATTAAATCACTTGAGTTGATTTGAATTATTTTGGGGGTCTGGTTCATGACCTCTAATGTCATGGACAATACCACATGTCTTGCTTGGTATCTTCTAATACTTTTTTTTTTTTTTAAATGGAGGATTAACATGTCCACACATCACCTCAGAAGACTAATGTGGACTGTGCTACCTGTTCAGACAAACTCCAGATGGGAAGGCCACCCAGGAGGCATCTTGCCCCTGAACTGGTCAAACTCTTAACTAGTTTCTCAGCAGCACAGCAAGGACACAGAAGACTTCAGGTCTGGTAGGCAGATGTAGCTGAAGCTGAAAGAAACTAGAAACGAGAAACTAGGTTGATCTGGTTTATATAACAAGCAGAAAGACTGGGGACCAGAGTACGGAGGAAGCTGCTTTGATCGAGGAAGCGGGCTGTGCCAGCAGCTCAGTAAGAACACTGATTTATTTGGGGATTGCTTATACCACGAAAGAGAATAACTTCACTTTGGGATTGTTTTTCCCAGCAAGAGGAGGTTGGGAGGAGCAGTGGGCAAGCCTTTACTCTGAGACTGGAAATGCGTCCCCCCATAGGGTGTGGCTGCCTCTGACAGTGCTTGTTTTCAAGTACTGACTCCCAGCTGTAGCAGATGGCTGGAGGATGGCAGCAACTGAGATGACTTTCTCTGTCATCCATTTAGCTGAGATGTTGATAGTTGAGTGCTAAGTTTTGTACATATTATAGTTGTGCTATCTTTATAGACTGCCTCAGCTTCAGGTTTTGAATGGGTTTGCAGGATAATGTCCCATGACAAAGAACAGGGGCCTGCTTTGAACAGGTTGTTTCAGAACACTGAGGTCTCACACAAAGATTTCCATGAATTGCTAATTGTCTTCAGACCAGAGTAGCTGTGTTTTTTCCTATGTGGCCGTAAATGGCCTTTTAAGAGATGACTTACGTGAAGTGACTGTAGTTCTGCTGCCGGGAGTTGTTCAGTCTGCACTTGAATTGCCGAAGATGTCACCCAAAAGTGACCTTAACGGGGTTTATTCGTCATGTGCCAATTTCCTCTTGAGTGAAAAAGGGTTACTTTAACCACAAGCTCTGAAAACTCAGTCTTTGTAATCTTTATACTTTGAAGGAGTGTAGCGTGGATAAGACTGGGCTTTCTGAAATTTATGGCTCTGCAGTCACTCTGGTTATTTACTGTGTCTATATATATGCTTGTGAAAATTCTACTCTTCTTCAGCCATAGATAAATATAGACATTTATGGACACCTAGCTATAGTTCATCATACTCAAAACAAAACAGCGTTATAGTAAAGCCAATATAAAAGCCAGTCCAATTAAGCTTAGTGCACTTGCCTGTTGTTTATCTCTTGGAAGAAAACATTGATTCGTGCCTTGAAAATGGTAGGCAAAAAAATCTATTACTACTTCTTTCCCTTCTCTCTCTCCCCCAAGACAAACTCCAAGGCGAGTGCCCCTTCATTTCTGTAGTTGCTGTGGTTTTCGGCCAGAGCTTCAGTCTGCATTATCAAGCTTTCTGGCAATGTGAGGTGGCAATCAGTCATTCCAATGTGATGTGGACAGATAACCGAGACGTAAGTGGAAACTGCTGATGGAGCTGACTAATGCTCTGGAGGGGAGTAAATTGTTAGCAGGACTGAGTTGGGAGCATGGATCTCTTACAGGGATGGCGTGGAGGATCAGGAGTATTGTACACATAGTTGGTGTTGGGGTGTGTAAGGCAGGCTGCAGATAAATAACACACTGTAGAACTTCAGTGCTATCCAAGCGAAGCCTCTTACCTTTTCAGACGGCGCTGCCCTGTGATGACTGGGCTTTGTTGCCATGCAACATGGGAAGAGAGGCTGAAACTTTGTGTGCCTGGCACAGATTAGTTTAACAGAGAACTAAATTCTCGTCCGAGGCTCTATATAATGGGTTTAGAGATCCCTGCCATGAGGAAAGAAACAAATGCAAGGCAGCTTGCTCTCAGATTATTTTTTATAATTAGCTTTGTTAGGCAGTTATGACAGAATCTAGGAGTTGTATGAATCAACAGTAGAAAAGGCAAGAAGTCAGGAGGTCTGTTAATCTTCGATCATCTGCCAGCTGTCCAGTGAAAACACTCTTTTGTGTGGTGTTAGGAGGTCTGGATTAGTCATTTAACACCTGCAGGCAAAAATGTTGTACAAGAACATGTGAAAATCATTAGAGCAAAACTGTCCTGACGTCTGTGATTGGAAAATGCAGACAGCATAAGAATGGAATTAGATGGATTCAGCTGTAGCTTGCACGTCTTTTTAAGAATGTAGCTGACGCGACTCAGACCAACAATTAAGCAAGTAGCAAATACTTAAGGGGCATTTGCATGCTCTGAGTTTATGTCCAAATTACATGGGAAGACCAGGTTTCTGGGAGGATTACACATTCAGGATTAAGGATTCATGGTTCTGAGTGAATTAGAATAGAATAATAGCTCTGTCATTAATAGATTTATATATTAACTAGGCATGTTTGTGATTAAAAAGCATTGTCTGAAGTTCTTTGGCAATTTAAAAGTGATCTCATATAGTACACTGACAACCTGGAAGCTGACATAAATCATAACTACACATACCATTTTACTACTTCATTGATTTTTTTTTTTTAGCATATATGGTGCTCTGCTTAATACTTATTTAAAAAAGGAAAGTGTTGAGTCAGCTTTAGAAAACAGATATGACAAAGGTAGGTATTCTAGCAGAGGTGATCTAGCAAATGCCTTCAATTTATTGCTTAAAACTTAATTTTTTAAAGGTGTTAACTCTGACTTGGTTTTTAAACAGAAACAAACTTTGTTATAATCAAAGCATAAAAATTGGAGGTTGGAATCAAAAGTTTCGTCTTGAGACTTGCTTTTGGTTTATTTTATTTGTTTTGTTGTATTTTGAAACTGTTAAAATAAGGAATTGATAATAGAAATATGTATCTTGTCTTTTTAGTTAGAGCAATACTTATGGATACTAATGAAGATGGAAAGTAATTTAGACTAGTAGATGTTTACTGTATTTTATATGTAAAAAGTAACATCAGCAAAAACTCTGCCTCCACTATTTCTTTTAATGTAAAATACCCAAGATGATAAGTTAATTGAATAAAACTAACCATATCTAACTTCCAAAACATGCTGTCAATAATTAGAGCTGATAATCGGCACTGGTCTTAACACAGATGTGCTGGATGGTGTAATTAAACACTTTGCATTCCTTTTTCTATCTTTAAAAAAAAAAAAAAGTGACTTCCATTTTAGGGTCAAATTATCTCCTTCTGATAACTAGTCTCTTGCAGAAAAATAAACATGTCTGAGCTCAATTGATCCTTTAACCTTAGGATTTCTGGAGATACAGTCCTTGCTGCCTTGCTGTCTGAATTCACAAACAAGCTGTAGATCTTTGACAAACTCAGAAGTTCAAAACCTGTACAGTGATTTTACTTCCAAATTCTTGATAATAAACTGAGATAGAGGTTTTGAACACTTACCACTAATGTAGTGTGTTCATAGTGTGGTGTTTTGTTTTTGTTTTTGTTTTCCTTTGTAGACCACTAAAGCATTCCTTCCCAAGATGCTGGAAATGAATCATGGACACATTGTGACAGTTGCAAGTTCCTTGGGATTGTTCAGTACTGCTGGAGTGGAGGTTTGGTAGACTATAATTAACAATAAATTTGGCACTTCTTGCTTAGGATAAGTTTTTTTGTATTATCAGCTAGAGAAAATAAAGTCAGATCTTTAAAGATACTTGGAAGCTATGGTGCCGAGTATCATATCAACGCATGGCTCCCTGTGAGTAGGACCTGCAGAACTTAGGCAGCCATCGTATTCACCTACTTTGCGGGTGGACTTGCCACTTAGAGTGAAAGCCTGGGACTGCTAAGGTTTTCAGAATGCTGAATGATCTTTGAATTACCTGATAAATAGGAACCTGAAAGGGGCCCCCCTACCTACTCCTGTCAAGATCTTCAGTGCTAAGCTTGAAGCGAAAGGCAAGGATTTTCAAAAGTAATGTTTTCTATTTCCTGTTTCTGTGAGGAAATGGTTGCCAGCCTTCCTTCCAGAATATACGTCTCACCTGCTTTACTAGGCTCCCAGTTATAAGCATTAGGTTGTCTAGTTGCTAGCAGCTGTTTGAGAACACCAGTTTGTGAGACTTGTTTGGTAGATAAAACTAGGTTGGGATTAGAGCCTATTATCTTGCTTTTTGGGTCATTAGCACAAATACAAGTGTGAACAAAAAGCATTTAGTTAGTGAAAATGAATTAATGTGTCTAACGGAATAATGGTTGTATTGCCCCATGAGCATAGGCTTCTCTGCATATAGGTAGGGCTCAATCTAGGACTTTAAACTGCAGTGTTTCATAACAGAAATGAATGAAGCTGGTGTAACTTCAGGCTTTTTAAAGTATTTACTGTCTTGAGAAAACTACGAAGAATTTCCTAGGCTGTGGGTGTGACCACCAGCAGAGGTGGACACATCCAACAGAAAACTCAAATGCTAGTGCTGTCTATGCAATTATTTTTTAATGTTGCTGAACTTAGTATTTTTATGAGATATACAAGCAATATCCTCTTCTGAAAATTAAATAATACATTCATCTCTATTATCTCTTCTGTTGAAACTAACCTTAAAAATAAAGCATTTGAGATTTTTACACCTGTGCCCTTTCCAAGCTTTTTCCAGTCTGACCCAAGGTAGTATTAGGTATTTCAGTCCTTTGTTGTAACATTTAATATTAAGCAAACTGGTAATTGGAGTAACTTGCCATGTGAGCCTGCCTGATTCAAAGACTTGAATCCAAGGTAATACCCTCCTACATTTAGATTTCCTGCTTTCATGATTCTGTGCTAATTGCCTCAAAAGTAAAATGATAAATGAGTTGATGTGATGCTCTATTTGGTGGGTGTCTTTTGTTGTTGCTTTGAAAAATCTGTGCAGAATCACCTCAAATATGCTTTGGCTTTGAACATGATTTATATCTGTCCTTTTTAAGTTGCCTTCTTTTTTGCCTTGTTCATTGCCAACACAGGATTATTGTGCCAGCAAATTTGGAGCTGTAGGTTTCCATGAGTCTTTGAGCCATGAATTGAAGGCTGCTGAAAAGGACGGAATCAAAACAACTTTAGTTTGCCCTTATCTTGTAGATACAGGAATGTTCAGAGGGTGCAGGATCAGGTGAGTAAAATTCTTCTGCCCTGTATTTGTGGTGTCATAAAAGTACTTGAAGGTAGCTAAACTGCTACCATAAACATTAAAATAAGTATTTTCTCTGCTTTAATATATGTTAGTGTGATGTGTAATCCTGACTCAAAAAAGGGACTTTCTGTATTCAGTGAGTATCTTCTGTCCTTTTGTACTTAGCCAACACAAGTTTTAAGCTATAGTCTTTGTAACTGAACAGTGAGTATAAAAAAATTGAAGTCTTTGTCCCTCCTGAGGCATTCCAAAGAAAGTGAGTTAATGAACTCTTCACTGAGGTCTGCGGTCCTTTGTGTATCTTATTAATCTGTCTTAATCGAATATTTCAGAAAAGAAATTGAGCCTTTCCTTCCACCCTTGAAACCAGAATACTGTGTGAAGCAGGCTATGAGAGCTATCCTTACAGACCAGCCAATGATCTGCACACCTCGCCTCATGTATATGGTCACCTTCATGAAAAGGTAAGAGCTGAAATGCTAGTTCGTTGGCAGTATGCTCCACAGAATACAAGTAAAATACATGAGCATGTCCACTTTCTGGATATACTGTCCCACCCACACAGCTCATAGGTGCTCTTTTGTTAGAATTCATAAGTCTCTTTCTTGGCTTGCATGAGTGTAGGTTGCTTGCTTGGGAAGCTCCATAAAATTGAGATCCTCTGTATTGTGCATCTTTGTTTTACCCTTCTGGTATCTTTCATTATCCTTAGATTGCTATTTTCTTTTCAACTTTTCTTTCCATTGTTTGGGTTCCTCTTTAGGAATGAGGCATGAGCAACTTCCAGCAAAGGAAACTCTAGCTATTTGTCTCTGGAACCAGTGTGTAGGAGGTCCTGCCTGCATATTCTCTAGGACTTGCACTGATATGGTAGATAAACTGAAAATCTGCACATTCAGAACCAATTTGCAGAGTTGAACTTTGGAGGAAGGGCTATTTAAAGGAATTGCCTCCTTTGTCCTGTCTAACGCACTACAGGTTTTGGATGGGAACTCTGTTTAATCTGTAACCAGGCGGAGATTTCAATGATGCAGGGTAACACAGTAGTTGGCTCAATTCCACTGATGCAACATCACTTGCATTCTAGTTTATAGAGAACAGCTTCACAGCTGTCTGTGTTTTTTTAAAAAATCTGTAGTGTGTAGGAGGAACCTTTAAAATACAGCATTGTCTTATTTTCCTTCTGAAACTGAGAACTGTGGTGATTTTTATTCCACTTACAAGGCAGTGTTTCTCCTCTGCCTCAAGTCTGTCATGGTGGACAGTCACCGAAGACTAGAGGAGCCTTTAACGATCACCTCTCTCCTGGAAGAGAGTATGTATGTGTCTCTTCTGCCAACAAATCAAGGCCCCTGTCAGCATCTTTAAGAACTAGCTTCTTCAACCAGAAGCTCAGAGGGTGCTTCAATGCTCCCTGCACAAGCAGTGCCTTATGCAGCAACAGTCACATCAAAGGCCCTTTGGGTTGTCTTGCGTTCAACACTTCAGCTTCCAACAGGGAGATCAAAGCTTCTGCATAATCCATGCCCCAGGCAGCAGCACTTAGATCAAAGGCCCTCCAGTGGCTACTGCACAAGCAGTACTACTGTCAGGGAGGACATCTGTACCAGTGACATCCACTTCTCAGTGCTTCAGTGGTCATTACTCCTATTGGCTAGATTCTGTGCATTGCTTTCCACTGAATGAGTGTCTGCCACTATTTCCAGGGGCTGAGGAAATCCCATCTTAGCCCTTCACTAGAGCCCCTGAGTACTATACTTGAAATAAAAGTAATATTTTGTGGATGTGAGAAGGAGGGGAGGGTCTGTAGCCAGGTATCCATCACATAGTCACTTCTTGGAATTTTATCTGGAGGGGGAAAAAGGAAATTGGTCTCTTTACTTCAGACCTCTCTTTCTGAGGATGGATGACTGAGTTTAGAATATAAGTTAGACATCTGGTGATCAAAGAATGGCATTAACTAACGCTAATCCCACATTAAAGAATATCTTAAATGTCTGATGACCTCTGCTGATGTGGCCTTGAGCAGATGCTTTGCTTTTAGTAGGCCTTCTGTGATGCCCTTGCCCCCCCCCGCCCCCTTTAAAACAAGCTATCACACTGCTTGTGAAGAAGCAGCAGGAAATCTGGTCTAAGCTGGAGGCATGTGAATAAGTAGCTGCTTCTTCCTTTCTGCTTGCCTGTATGGTTGGGACTCTAGAATTTTAATTTTCTCTGTAAGTATCCTTGTGAAATAAAAATCCTTTAAGTCTATTAGGAAGCCTCTCCAATAGCTAGTATGTTGCTTTTAAGGAGACCAAGTACATAGTGTAAGCAGAGGTTTTGTTTTATGCTGTCTTCTAACAGTTTTATAATCTCTTTTTCACAGTATTCTGCCCTTTGAAGCAGTTGTATGCATGTACCGGTTTTTGGGAGCAGACAAGTGTATGTACCCTTTCATTGCTCAAAGGAAACAGGCTACAAACAACAATGAAGCCAAAAATGGAATTTAACACTGTTTTGGATGGACTAACATTTAGAGGTGAATACGATAACATTACATGACTGAATTGCGAAGTGCACTTGCATCTAACAGATGCAAATGTCAACATCTTACTGTGGCATTCTCTTGGGTCCTAAACCTGTGTATTGAACTCTAAAAATCAATGGCTTTTTATATACTGTAAATAAAACTGACTAGAGTACTTGGAAAATGTGATAGGTAAGCAAAGTGAATTTACAATGTAGCTGCCACCATTGTCCTTTAGAATATCACTGTATGTACAGTAAACTAGTCATACTACTTCTTGTAGGGATGCACTGTGTGATATCTCTTCCTCAGCCTGCCAAGGTTTATAAGAGCTGTCTCCCAACTAGAAGATGCAACGTTTCAGAATTCCTATTTTATTTGGGAAGGGGGAGGGAGGGAAATCTTGGGATTTAAGCTACTGCTCATGACCTTTTAGCAAATTCAAGGACAGTTTCTGAATGCATCTCTTCACTTGTTCACTAGCTCTCTAAAGGACACATGGCCAAATTGTGGTGTAATTCTCTTTTGTAGCAATTGTGTGTGTTCTATTTAAACAAAGATAAAAAGAAATTTGTAAATCTCTGCCGATTCAAAGGCAAATGAATGTCTCAAATACTCTGAGAGCAAACTTGTACTGGGCATCTGGTTTTCTAGGAATGCAGTCAGTGATTTAAACTGACTTTTTTCAAGTCAATTGATTTGAAATATGCTCTGTTCTGTTTCCCTCTATATGTCAGAGTCCAATCTAATATTATGGACTATATGTTTCTTTTCTTCCTCCTCATTCTTACTTCTGGCAGAGTTCTCCAACCCCCCAAGGAAGCTGTTGTATTAAATTTCTGTAACTGGACTTGTGCCTAAAAGACAAAGCAACTGAGCTGAGATACAAACTGTTTATGTAAGTGCTGGTCATATGCCAATTATTAGCAAAGGAAAAATAGAGTAACGCCTGAAGCAACTGTACATGCGAAATATGGAAGGGTGTAAAGATTTTTTTTGAGTTGTACTCACATTGTAGAACAGCAAATGACATTTTTACAGTATTTTTTGTAAAGCGAACAATTTTGTGCCTTGAATAATTTGGTAATCTGTATTAGTGAAGCATTGTAAAAGTGAACTTCTACCTCTGTATCTTAATGTATACCATCCACTTGTAAACTACTATTGGGCAAATTGTGATTACTTTTTTAGAATGTCTTGTTAAATAGTGACCAATGCCTGTGGTTATTAAAGTGAGCCACCTTTTCCTTAAAACAGTGATTGCAATGCTTCCTTGAAAGACTAAACTAATGCAAACTACTTGTGCCTGTTCCGTAGCTCTTTAGTATCAATACAGTTCAAATATTTATTGCTCTGTTCTTGTATTCACTTTGTCAGCGACACAGTTTTCAGTGTAATCTCTTAAGTCTATCAGTAAGTACTGTGAAATTAGGCTTTAGGAGCTGACAGTTTTCTCTAGTTTCTAAACTCATCGATGAAGTAACTGGTCAAAGAGCTTTTGAAGAATATTCATTTTGGTTTTCTATGGAGCTTCAGTTAGATCTACATAAAAATGACCTGGTGTGGATGCAGTTTTAATGAATTAAAAAGTAAATGTAGTTTCAGTACAGCTGCAGTTATTACTACGTATTTATATATATCATACATACAAAAAAAAAATCAGTATCTGTCTGGAGAATAGTGTTGTTAACTAAGCCTGTTTAGGAATTAATCGAAAGTAGAAGAAACTGTTTACATTAACCCTTACTCCAAATTCCATGCTCTTTTGAAAAAGCCTCTTAATGACTTCCCCAGGGCCAAATTAACTCCCATGTTCTTACAGCAAAGTCACTAAGAGCAAGTACAGCAAATTTAATGCTATTACATAGCATCATTTTAATGCACATTTGTTTTTCTAAGATGTCTCAATCTATATTGCTGTTTTGGACTAAGAAGCATCTTTTAAAGTTTGATATATTGATACTCAAGACACTTATTAGCCTGACAGAAAAGGAAAAATAAAAAGCTGACCAGTAATATCAAGTTTCTATAAAATATCATGCCAATTTAGAATGGTTATAGGCTTACTTAAAAAGTAAGTTTCAGGGCTTGTAGAGTTCTACTTTAATTATCAAATACGTTGTCATCCTGGTTTCTCTGAATTTACTACCATTCCAGAAATAGCATGGTCCATCTCAGTTCTTGAACTGTGTGGCGGAGGGGTGGCTCATGACTGGTGAGCTCTGTGAGCATGTTTCTAAAACTTGTTCAGACCCTTAACTTTTAATCTCCTATTCAAAAGTCAATTAGATACATATAGAGAAAGGGGATACCAGATACCATGTAGATCTGGTGAGAATTGCTTAAGGGCTTGTGGGGAGGCTAATTTTATATTATTCTAGTTTGTCAAGTAATAGTAAAGTTATTGCATACAACATGCCTGGAGACAGCCATGGCTCCAAACTTAACAAAATGGATAGTGCTTGTCTTGCAGAATGGGAGACTGAGCTTAAATTCAGTTCAAGCCTCTAGAAAAACAAATTCAGTGTTAGTTTTTCCTGATACAGACAAGCTGTTTTAGAAACAATCCTGAAACTTATGTCACCTCTAGTCACCCCTTAAAAAACCAGCACATAAAGAAGCTGGTCACATGTCCAAGAGGGTTTTTTTGTTGACTTGATGGCTTCCCAGTTGGCATGGGTGACTCCTATGAAGCAGAAAGAGAAGACTTGTGACTGACGATGGAGTGGTAACTGGGGTTTCCCCTGTTTAGATGACCCTGAACTGCTGCAAATACCATGTGATGTTGAGAGTTTTCCTTTAACACTATGATCAGAAACTATAAGAATTAATGTGTCTTTTCAGGGTTGTGGCTACACACCAGTTAACTGATATACTGCATTATTTCAGCACAAAGCCAGTGCAGTTTAAGTAGCCCAGGTAAAAGTTTTAAATTAATACTTTAAACTAGTAACTTGGTGTAAGAATGTTTTTCTTCATTCTGTAGGACAACGCCGCAAAAGCTTACTGTTACGCCCAGATGAGCCAATATGGGTGTACCTCTTGGTATCTTCCTGTCTTTGTCTTGCTGTAACAACCAGATGAGATAGGCAGCTGATGGAAGTTTTCTCAGAAAGATCCTATCTTAATAGTGCTAAGCTTATAGTCATTTAAATGAGATGTTTGAAGATCATTCTGTAGCACTGTACTTACCAGTAAGCACGACAAATCACACCCTTATTTTGGCACATCTACAGTGGTGCTCTAGGGTTTACAGTGAGTGGAGACAAATCAGCGCTACCTGATTTAGGGACTTGGTGGTTTTTGGCGTGTTTTAGTTGTGTTCATATCTGATGATTAGATATTTTCACAACACTGGCTGCTTTCTCGCTACAGATGATGTCTGGATGACTAGTTTAGATATTATTATCTGTGCTTGGTCAGAGGAATGGTACCTTAAGGGTTTGTATGTGTTCTGTTTAAACCAAAGCTCAGAAGGTGTGAGATAACTTTTCCCTCTCTGAGGAATAAACTTCCTCACATTTGCTCTGTGGTAAGTATATGTGCATAGACAGTTGCTGCAATATAACTGGTATGTCAGAAGTGTGCTCAGAACCAGACTTATCTTGTGGTAGCTTACTCTTGGGCTTACGCTTTAAGAATTTGTCTGTGTAGTTCTCACATAAATGTCTACACAAATAGTTCTTTAGCGCCAGGCTCTTTCCAGTGGTGCCCAGGGACAGGGCAAGAGGCAATGAGCACAAACTGAAACCCAGGAGGTTCCTTCTGAACATTGGGAAACACTTTTTCACTGTGAGGGTGACCGAGCACTGGCACAGGTGGCTTAGAGAGATTGTGGAGTCTCCGTGGAGATTTTCAAAAGTCATCTGGACATGGTCCTGGGCAACCAGCTCTGGGTGGCCCTGCTTGAGCCAGGGGGTTGGACCAGATGACCTCCAGACGTCCCTTCCTACCTCAGCCATTCTGTGATTCTTCTAGAAAAAAGGGAGCGTGGTTTCTGGTTAGTAGACATGCTATGAATGTGAATTAGCATTTCTTATGAGCCGGACTATGTGGGAAGGAAATGTAGAGTAATCTGAATTCACATCCCCTATACCATCTCCTATATGGATAGTGCCAATGGGCAGTAGAGCCTGGATTAATCTTATTAACTATATATAGCTAAATAGCAGCCTGTAAACTTAGACTTTTCCTCTATCCGTATGACAAAGGTATCTGTGGGAGCAAACTTATCCCTGTAAAATCTGAGCTGTTCTCAAAGTGAGTCTTCCTTCTCTTCCATTCCTTAGTCTTTAAAAGGAATCTGGGGTCACCAGGTTTCTAAACTTGGCGTACCCATTAAGTAATTGGAGTGAGTGAGATAAGACAAGTTTGGCCTTCAAGTATCTTTGCTTTTGGTGTTAGTAGTTTCTCGTACCATGTACTTGTTGGTTATTTTATGTATTAATTTAGTTGCAGCTTGGAGCATGTAAGCTAGATGTCCGATATAGTATAAATTGTTCTTTCCCACACACCCCGTTAGGCCTGTTCGGGTGGTGTATGTAGAGTTGTTAATGCACACTAAGTGCGTACTTTAACTTACATCATACTGACTTGTGCAGAAGACCTCTAAGTGAGGAAAGCTAATCAGGAACAATACCCTTTTACTTCATAATGAATAAATAATTCAGGAGACAAAATCTGACAAGCCTTGTCTTCAGGAGCAACTTCGGAAAATTCAGAGGAATCAAAGCTGTGTAGCAAAGGCACATAAATTAAGGATTAGATTACAGACCACTATGGTTCTAAAAGTGTGCATCTGCACAAGAGTTTAACGTGTATAAAAGCATTAGCGTAACCTCTGAATTTGATTCCTAATTTTTCTCCATGTCTCTGAGTAGACAAGTCCTAAGCATCTGTCCAACAAAACCAGATGATCATAACACAAATGGTAATCCGGTAAGTATTTAGCCTCAGAGTCTGTTTCTGTCCATTAATGCTTTAAACCCAAGTTTTCCAAGTACAGAAACTTTGGGTCTCTGCTCAGTTTTCCATCGCTGCCAGTTTCATACCCTACGAACAGGAAATAAAACTCTCTCTCTCAGAGATAAGGTCTTCTAACAGCCCCTGAAACAGGGGGTTAGGCAGAACTGGTTGATGAGGGCACCTGATTTAAGGCTGACTTTGTCGTGAAGCTCCTAACCCTACATTCCAGGTCCCACAGCTGCTCCCCTCCCTTGCAAAAAAAGCTGGGAAGTCTAGGGACGGTCCCCAACAAAGTATATGTTTTGTGTAGTTACATAAACCCCCAAAACCTGGTATCATAATTAGCCTGTGATGTTTCAGGCTGCCATTAAATGCTGATGTATGTAATGACAGAAAGTATGGCTTTATCGTGCCATCAAACAAACGAAGAAATTCATACTAACTTTATTTAAACATAGTTTAAGTGGACAACCCAAATATTTAAAATAACTTCAGAAGTAACATTCCAGCTTACATACTTATCTATCTGCTTAATGCTGACAATACACAAACAATTCATTTCTTCCACAAAATAAAGCTTTTGAGCTAAATGATGAATGTGCAGAAGTCAGGATCAAGTGTTTGTGTGTGTGTGTGTTTGTGCGTAAGTAAAATTGGCAGGATGTTTGTTTCCCTTTTCCAAAACAGGGCAGTTGTAGCTCTTAGCCAAGGAGCTGCAATGTATTTTGAAAAAATGAAACCTTTAAACACATCCCTGTCCGTACAGGCTGCCTTCAAAATACTAGCCTGTTCTGATCAAAAATATTTGGGCAAACAATGTGCCTGGGCCAGTGTCTATGGCACTGGAATAACTGGAGCCTTTCTTTCCTAATCCAATTATCGATAAAAGCTGCTGTGGCAGTGAGACATAGGGATCAGCTAGAGCTGAGCCACTAGGAAAGCTAGTGGCTGTATCCGGGGACAGGTTTTTAGCAGGAGAGGAAGAACGGGGTGCTAAGATGGCTCTAGGGATCTCCCCTCCATACGCCGCGCTAGCAGCTTCTGGTGCAGAGTGTGTGCATGCACAGCGTCCCGCTCCTGTGCTGACATCCAGCCCTCTCTTCTCATCGCAGCTGCAGGCAGCCATAGTCCTGAGCTCATCTACCAGTCCTCGTCTACACACATCCCTGCTCAGAAGTTATTCTGGAATAACTACGCTTAAGTGTGTGCCTGTGTTTGTGCATGTGTGTGTGTACCCTTATGTTCTGCAATAAGCATAAGCTGTTCCAGCCTAACTAAAACAAGAACGATGCTCTGGAGTAAGAAGTTCTGTGCTCTGGGACTTATTCAGGACTAGCCAGTGCGTTTTGAATGCCTGTCGTACCCTCATCTACATCAACTGTCAGGTCTAAACAAGCCCTTAGAAGAGAATTACAAACTTTCATTGGGACGCGTCCACTTAAGCAAAGTTAGCTTAAACTTGTTCTATTTTCTTAACAGGCAAGAGCATTTTGATCCACTGTTTAGAACAAACCTTACTCAATAGAATTTAGGTCTTTGCACACGTCAGTAGTTAATGGGCAGGCGGACGCATGCCAGGGTGATTAGGATGTTAGGTTTTCCTGCCATGCTGAGAGCCGGGAATATTGACCTTTCCAGCTGTTTTAGAAAGGAGCTCCTGGCTAGTTAAACCTCTGGCGTGTAAGATGAGGAGTTTCATGTCAACAGCAGGATCGGAGGAGGGGGTGGAATTAAGGTCTCCCAAGCATCCCAAAATCAAGCTAGTGTCAGCGCTCATCATTTTATGGGTGTCTGCACAGAGGTTTCATCACCAGTTCTTGTCTTGTTACTCCTTTCAACTTTGCTTCTGGTAGCAACAGTGGGAGCCCTAATGCAGATATGGCTCCGAGGGACCAGTGTTTCCTCAAGGCTTCCACTTTCCCAGGGCTTGCCTGTGAACTGCGATGCTTGAAATGCTGAGGATTGCCAGCTTCTTGTCCAGCAAGTGCTCACAGTGGTGGGAAATAAGTGTGAGGCAGATGAGACCAAGGCTTCCAGTGGAGGGATCATAAACTAGAACAGTCCAGCAAAAACATTGATACATGGATTTTCTCATCTCTCGCTTGTATCCACAATTCAAACAACCTGATAAGAAATGCCAGCTTTTCTCTGCCTGCAGTGACTCAAAATAAAAATAATTTAAACAATTGCTCTCTATATTTTAATTCTGATCTTACAGAAGTGACCACTTCTCTGGTTGTTTAACTAACAATTTTGACATTTAAAAATAACATGTGGCTCACATACTACATCATCTGTTAGCACATGCAAAATAAGGCACTTTGTTAGTCCCAGGGCCAAACCGGGAATTTCTGAGGAAAACTAGGGTGGTTGTGAAAATGCAGGTTTTTCAAGCGGTAGTTCAGTCTGATTTAGCATTCTTGCACATCTTTACTTTCTGTACAACAATGTTTCTGTAGAACAAATGGAGCAATTAGAAGATGTGTAAGTGTCCTTACTAGATGAGGGAACAAACTAAGCTCTCCGCAGTAATGCCAGGTCTATGAAGAGGTTATAAGCTTTGGGATTAAGTTTTAAAAATAATTTGAACTATATTTTAATACGGAAACCTTATTTATAGGCAGAGCACTTCTGAGCCACAGCTGTTGGTGAGATGGTGTTTTCTCAAGGAAATAACTCATTTCTCCTTTACTGAAAGAGAACAGTAGTAATTCTCACCAAGCCACTGTCCAACTCAGGTTGAGGCTGGGACTGGGACAGGGACTGGAAGAAAAGTTGAGCCCAAGTTCTCCATTCCTGGAAAAGATGCAAGATTTTAGCCGAAATTAACAGGTACAATAGATTTGGAGGTAAGTGTTCCCAGAGTCTCCAACAAGCAGCTTTTAACTTTCTCTGGCTTTTTAGTATTATAAATATTTGCAGTCCCCTGTGAAGGTTCTCCTCTGAAGACCTAGAGCATCTAGTAAGAACGGTCAGGTCAGCCAAGGCAGTCCCTCTTTATTGAAGGGGCAAAACTGCACATGAAATTCCATGACCCTTGAGCTTGTGGGACCCAATTTCTTGTTTTCTCAAAAAATGCATATTTTCATTTTTGCCTTTCTCCTGATGCTTGAATGATCAGATGTGGAGATGCTGTCAGTGTTCCTGGGATTCACCTTGGGAAGCCGAGTCTTTGTTACTAAATATTTGGAATCGGACCTAAAATTATTCTCTCACTGGGGACTCATAACACAATCTGCTGCCTTGAAAATTCTTACACGAAACAGCTTGTGGGACTGGGATGGCTGGGAAGCGGAGAAAGTAATACGGCACTCTGGGCCAGAGGGAGCAAGGCAGAGCAAAAGCTAAAGCCCCACTGGGAAATTCATTAACCGCAGCTCCTACAGCTGCTGTAACTTCCTGTTCTGTCACTGTCTGGAGTTTTTCCTCAAGTCCCATTCCCTGAAGACAGTTCCAGTGTCATGGTCAGGACTCTGAGGTTTCTCACCTGCCGAGGTGCTGCGTCCTCGCCTCCTCTCCCTGCTGGGGGTGATGGGTCTGACCGCGGGGGGGCCAGGAACTGAACCGCATGGGCAGTGTGAGAGCTCCCCATCCGTCATGTCATTCTCACGAGGGGAAAAGGGAAGTTACTTACCATCATCTTCGTGCTTTTGCTTCTCTCCCAGTCCACACTGGGAAGTTTCAAGTGCCCACAACGAAGCAGGAGAGATAGTTACCACTTGCAGGCTGGGCCATGCACGGGGCTGATTTTTCCAGCCCAACCTTCTGGGCTGGAGAAGTTGCCCCTTGAGCCGTTGTGCTGCATTGTCCGTGTACAGCCCTATGAAAGCATCTCTAGCCCCAGAAAAATAAAACACAAGGCCATAGGCAGAGAGCACATATCCTAACACCCATTTCACTTGGCAGAAAAAGAGCGTGTGAGAATATATGTGGGTGAACAGGAGTGTACATAGATGGTTAGGGCTCTCTGGCCCCGCGGGCAGAGCGGTGCCTGCAGGTAGCTCCAGTGGCCCCGTGGGCAGTCGTTTTCTGTCAAGCGCCTTTGACTTCTCCCCAGGGAAGGAGCCAGTTGCACATGCAGCTTTTTCAAACAGAAAGGCATCACATATGGGAGAACCTCACCCCTTAAAAAGGCCAAAGTAATGCATCCGTTGCTGAAACATGCAAGAGACAAGCCCTTCCCGGCCCTGAACGGCATGTCATGCCCACCAGTGCTATCAGCCATGTGCAGCGGTAGCCTCGAGGAATGGCTCCAGATCAAGTTAAGCTATTCCACATGGCACCCGTGGTTGAACTGCTTACTTTTCAAGGATCAAGGTTGTTCGGCCAGATCTGTCACTTGAAGCCATCCAAGCAGGCTCCCACTAAAAATAGTGGGACTCACTGGGAGGTGGAGGCTTTCTCTGTTGAAAGAGCCACTGCTTGTGTGCCAGCAGCAGCAGAATAAACCCAAAGGATTTCTCTTTCACTCTATAAATAACCGTCTTCTCATTAGATGGCCTGGCAGCAGTCTGTACTAGATAAATTGTTGACTTTCAACCTGGTGTGCCGTGAAAGGGTCCTACTGTGCCATTCTGTCGTACGGCTTCGCCTGTCCTGTGCCAGTGCTAAAGTCCCTGGCTCTCGGTAACCCAGCTGTGAGTTCAGGCTGCAGCTCCCCAGCCAAGCAGAAGAGCTGGAGAAGGACAACTGAGATGCAAAGAGGAGGAAGGCATAAAGGCTTGCAGGAGACACTCCTCAAACAACGCTGTGTAGCGGTACTGTGTCTCCAGTCATTAAATCACTGCCAGCTGTGCCTCTGAGCACTCCGCTGGATTGTTCAGGCTACAAATTCCTGGTAAAAATTATTATTTGGATCTCACACATTACTAAAAAAAAACGGTTTGCATGTCATCTTAACTACTCCATCATCTCGCTTCTTTGCAAATCCTTGCTGCATGAGTACCTCTGCCTTCTTCCCTAGATAGTCATGCTGTGTTAGATTGAACCACAGATTTTCATCCTGGTCTAAGTCTTTGAGTTTGCAGTTTACCTCACTTGGACATTTCATTTAACTACTAAATCTGCTTCACATGTCAGATCTGTAGACATCTAAGCAGTGAGTGCGCTTGCAAAGAGCAGTGGTTATTAGCAAGAGCATACGCAAGGCAGACTGGCATTTGAAAACAAAGCTAAAACACAGAGAAACAGAATTTTATAGCTGTCTACCATGCATGAAAAGCAGATCCAGCACACGAAAATAGCCCCCTAGTTCTTAAATCTGTATTTTGAACTGACTTTCAACCAGGTGTTTCCACTTTAATTTGATCCCAGGCATTCCTAGAGGTGATGTAAGATCCAGATCCACAAGGTAATAATGAAGTCAAGAGTTGAAAAATTATCAAGGCCTAATCTGGCAATTTAGTCCCTTGTAAATCATTGCGGTTAGTTATTGCAGGGCCATTCTTACCAACCAAGTTCTCTTGAGACTTAGCATTAACTTCGCCACCTGTTTGACTGTCAAAGAGATAAATTTCCTTGAAGGGAATCTTCCACTCCTGACTTTATTTATGACTGGGGGGAAGAGGATGGATTGACTGGGAAACTTCAACAGCAAGGGTCTGCATATGCTGAATCAGAGTGATGCAATTCATTTAATCTGTTTGATATTACACATAAGGTCCCAAAATGAAACATATAGGATTAAGAAATTCTTCTGGCCTGTGTGCTGGACGGAAAGCTCTAATGAAATGTAGTCACTTGCTGCTTTTGCTGCTGCTTCTTTTCTTTTTTTAAACCATCAGATCCAAAAGTCAAAAGATCTCATCAGAGCTATTCTGTAACCTACACTGCACCTGTGTGCTCAGCATCCCAATGGCTAATACCCAAAAAGTGTATCAATGAGTTTGAAAAAGCTTCTCTACTGGGAGATAAACAAAAACCCAGGATAATAAAAATAGCTCAGTGGGATGGATCCTTCGCTAACTGCCTAGCTTACAGGAGCAAACCGTGTGAGAACTTGTAGGCTCTGAGCTGTGTTAGTGAACTGAGCAGCTTGTGTCTTGAATCAAAGATAAAGCAAAATGCTTTCACAAGCTCAAGCTTGAGACTTCTACACAAAGCATAAGCTCAAATTGCTGCTCAAGCTTTTTTTCTTTTTTTTTTTCCTTTTAGGAAAGTCCTTTGAAACAACTGAAACTTGAGTGGACTGGAAGTAAAGAATAAAAAAGAGATTTTAGGTTTTAAATCTGTTATTTCCTGCACACACCAGTTGCTTCTGATGATATTTTCTTGAGTTTCTTCTGTTTGAAATGATACGACTTATAATGTGGGGTTTGTAGAGAGAGGTACTGGGTATGGACACACACATGTGCGCCACAAAACTCAGCCTCGCCTCCTCTCATTCAGTACCCTGAATCTGCATCCAAACCACACGGCTTATTCTGTGTAAAATCTATCCACGTGGCAAGCAATTTTCTACTGCTTGCAGCAGTTTTGCATATATTTGTCGTAAGTGGTACTATATTAAACCCAGCCAATTGATGCTGCCTCTGCCGAAAGGCAAGAAAACGGCTTCCGCGGCTTCTCTACCCCATCAGTGCTCCTGACCACACAAAGCAACTAGTCTAAAGAAACCTTTTACCTGAATTTACACAGAGTGTCTCATTTCCTAGGCTTTTTAGAGGTACTTGTTTTGTTATTCTGTACTCTCGGAGACCGCTGGCAGCAGTGGAGGGGAGGCCGTGCCTCCACTGGCACGCGGGGAGAAAGCTCCTTGTTCCTCCAGGCCGATTTACCTGCCAACGCAGTGAGAACAACCAACAAGCTGGTCTTTATCATCAGGGGTTTTTCAAGGATTTATGGGAAGGTGTGGGGTTGTGAGGGGAGGGGACATCCTTTCAGTATTGAGAGATGTAAACTAAGGAACAGATCGATGGAGAGGAACCCACAGAGCTCTGGAAGATGCCATGAGCAAAGCTGGGAATAAAAATGCATCTTAAGGAACTGGACAAAGCAGGTAAGATGATACAGAGTTAAGGGAATACTCAGGACATGATTCGGAGATGTTTCTTTTCAGGGTTTGAAACCTGCATGCTCTTTACATTCAGCTGTACCGTGGGCAATGCCAGGACTGTGGTCTTCAGCACTGGGCCATGATCCCTGGTAGGAAATGGGGAACCAGAGCCGAAGCCCTCAAGCACTTTTGAGGGCACTAGAAATGTCTCCAAGTGGGTGGAAGCCTTTCTAGGCTCCCTGGGAACACAGGGTCAATCAAGCTGTCGGTGAAGATGTACTCAATATCCTTTCTAATGCCCGCTGGCATTTGAGGAAAAGACTGACAAGTTTCAGATCCAGAACTCCAGCAGTCCACAGCCCAAAAGACCTTGGGCTGTTTAGAAACCATTCACTCAGTTAAATTCATTATATTACTTTTGATTATATTAATGTTACCCTTTTTTTGACCCAAACTTCAGCCAAATTTGTGAAGCTGCAGGTGTCGCATGGGAAACGGAAGATAGAGTCAGCTGTCTCTCTGAGGCAATCCTGTTTACTTACAAAAAAATCCAGAAACTATGCTTTCCCTGGAGGTCTCAAGCTGCAGGTGACAGTCCTTTTGCTCCCTGTTTCACGTCACTGCCAGCCAGCGCTCTGCTCGGGATACTGCCTCTCCCCAGGCTTTTCTCAGAATCACATTTCTGGACAAATCCCAGGCAGCATGGGAAGGGGCATGACACCGCAGCCTGTTTTGGGGGAGCCTTGGTAATGCATTTTTGAAACTGGCTGGTCACTGAGTTAAAAAAGAAAATACAGAAGAAGAGACCAGAATTCAGATGCTTTCCAGACAAGTCCCACGACATTCAGCTGTGGAGCCATGGTCCTGACCGTGCTGCCTGGCTGGCCCGAGAGCCTTGCTCGCTCCTGGCCCAGCTTCAGCCAAGGAAGGCTCTGGGAAGCTCCGTGGTGGGGAAGGTCCTTTCTCATGCAGGGGTGGCATAGCTTTGACTACTGCTTCCTTCTTCAGTCAAAACTTTTCAGGTTTGTTTCCTAGAAGAAAGACCCACCCTTTGTCAGGGACCCAGTTTTCTTCTTTCTTTTCTTGGCTTGAACATCCAAAGCCAGCTGGGAGGGGACAAGTGCATCTTGATGCCCCAGTGTTAAAGTGGCTGGGGCGAGCAGCTTGCAGATTCGATTTATGGCTTTTTGCCTAAGTCAAGCCAGCCAGACCTGTAAGCCTCTTCCTCCATGCAACCAAAGATCTTCCAATTTCCAAATTTTGAGCAGCTCAGGCAACCAGATGTCCACAGCTCCCTGACAAATTAATGCAGCACATCAGCCCCACTCATTGCACATGAGCAGTCAGTCAGATCTGTGCACATACAGGGTGTCCTACGTGTCCAGGTTGCTCAGCTCAAGCAAATGCCAGGTTGGCTTTAAACTCTCTCTCATCTCTTGCCTTTAGTGCCTATGGCCTTCCTTTGCCTTCATCTGCAAACTGGGGCTACTTATATCCTCTACTGACCTTGTATCCTCTACTGACCTGGGCAGACTGCAGGCAAAGCATATGGGAGACTTGCTGGTAGACGGTGTATTTGTGTACATGCAAAATAATTGCGTGACCTGCAGCCAATTTCCCTCCACCGTGATGCGCCAGAGTCTTAAGTGAGAACCACGCTTTGATAGGAGAGCTGGGAGACGGCTCTGGCTTTTGCAGGCCAGGAGCTTAGGAGCAGGGTGGAAAAACAGGGTAAAAGGGGTGAGAGGCCATGATCTGATGAGAGCTTTGGAGGAGTGGGCTTGGTTGGCCGAGGTGACAGGGACCCGGGAGGACAGGGAGGGCAGAGAGAGCTGGTAAGGGCAAGCACCAGAGTGAACGGGGATTGACCCTAAGTGGAAGCCATCTCCCTGTACATAAGCGTAAGAGAAGTGAATGGGCTTGTGCAAGCAATTCATTCTGACATTTCCTAAGTGTTGAGTCCTTGCATCACTTAATTACAATATTTTTCACTGTGTTGATAAGAACATATAAAATACACATATGCTTAAGATATATTAAAATGAAAAAAATACCCAGCGCTTCCAAAATAACATTGGTCTATTTAATCCTTTCCCAATCCCTTTTTCTAAGTGTTATCTTTTGAAAAATGAGCAAGAAAGGCTGTAAAAGATAAAGCTGAAAAAGGAAAAGCCAATATAATCAGGGCTGTGCAGAAATTTGGGGTTAAGTCCCACTGGCTATTTTTGAAATATAGCCCTATAGAGAGAAGAGTTTGTGTGTTCAAAGGTATGAATTAAGGCCATGTGAGTTCTAACTCTAGAATTTCCTGGCTCGTGTCAGTCTAAGCCATTATAAAAATGTGTGTATAGGGCTGTGGGTACTTATAATTCATGCCTTTCAGCTATCTGGGATACACTTTTGTGTTGTTTGTGTATGAAATTTAACAAAGAGCTTGGAAGAACAAAGCCTGAAGAAGTAAATCTTCAATTATAATTTGAATACACACTCTTAATTATGAGAAAACAACCAAATCGGCCATTAATTTTCCAAATATGTGAGTTTAAGATGATTTACTGGCAATTGGGTGTGAGCACACATACAGACACACAGTTGCTTGCATCCAGCTTTACAAGAAATCTCGGAAAATATCCCAGTCTGCTTTACAGAATTACAGTAAGAAGAATGTGACACCCTTTGCCATTATGTTTGCTGCCAGTGATTCAGGCGGGGGTGGTGGGGGAAGGGGAAAGCTTTTGGCACAACAGCTCAAGGTCCCCCTACACTTGAACTTTGAATAAGCAGTGACTGTATCTTCAGAGAACTGTGGGTGTTAGAGCAGGACAGTGAGATAGAGTGAGAGTAAAAATACCTCAGCAGGGGTTTTCCTTCTGCTTTATGGAAAATGATGCAAAACCATTCGTGAGTTCCTTGCAATGGGAGTGAAAAGGGATACAGGATTTTTTTTTTTTTTTTCGATTAAGGCAGACGGTGGTTTTGTGAGGTCATCATTCTTAGTCACAGCTATCACGGCAGCTGAGTAGCTTTTCTGTCTTCACCTGGCTGCATTGCTCATCCAGTGCCCTGGGACACTCTCCTCCTGACCAGGTTTGAGAGGGCTGTTTGGATGAGAGGAGCTTTTAAAAACAAATTGTACTTCCTGGTGACTAATCTCTTTCTGATTTCTTTTTGGTGATGCAGAGCCATCTCAGTGTGGCTGATACTGCATCTATTGATCGCTCCAGGGACTTGCCCATTCAGCTTTGCCCTGGAGGAACAGCTCAAGAAATGTCTGAGAGGGTTGGAGCCTTTCCCATCACCTCGCACGTGTGGGACTACGGGAAAGTGAGGGTTAATGAGCGATGTGATCCTGGCGCAATTCCAAGATCCCAACCCTTGCCACATCCCAGGGCTGGGAGACTGAGCCCAGCCCTCCTGGGGTTTTGCTGGGGGCAGACCCCCCTGATCAGTCAGCCCATCCCCACAGCCAGGGGACTTCGCAGCAGCCGGGCTCCTTAGTGGTGTTTCCCCCCAGCCGAGCCCCCGGGAGGGGGTGGTGAGCAGCTGAACCCCGTCCTGTGTTGGCACCACGCTTGCCTCCACCCATGCTTAGGGCACTGAGAAGACCCCGTTACTGCAGTCCCCCAAATGTTTGAAATGAGGGATGAGGAACCCCAGCGAGAAAGAACACTCACATCTCAAAAATCAGAGAAGAAGTTGCATTGCAGACAACAGCCTGTGAGAAAGGCATGTTGCCCACTGAAAAACCATAAATGCATTTACCTGCGCGCACACAGGTACACCCCATGTACACAACCAGCACCCACTGGGCTCTCCCTCTTCCTGCCTGAACTTAACTAAAAATACAAACTTATTTTCCACATAGATTTTGATAAAAATGTGGGCATTTCAAGTATATCTATCTCATGTATTATGATTAAAACCTGTGTCAGACCAACTCATATAACCAGCTTAAGTCTTTCCTTTCACTTCAATGGTTGTTGGATCAGACCTGCAGCTAGTATCTAAGAGCTTCCTGACTGCTTATAATTAAACTGTATCCCTGAAAATATCACTAAATCCTATCAAATTCTTCTCATATTTCCTTCCAAAGCAATTCTATCCTTATGAGTTGAGAATTACGTACTATACCTCATGGCAGGTTTTTAAATAACATACCAGAACTGTGTTTGCCACTTGCTAGCCCTAGTAAATTTGATATTTACACTGTCATCAGCTAAAGTGTGTTGGGCTCCCGTTGTGTGACTTTGGGGATTTGCTGGGGTTTCTATAAAACACAGGCCAGCTGCAACAGTGAAGGCAGTTCAGTTTAATAAGCTAATAAATACATTTAATGACTCTCATTATGTCTCACAGTGATATCTGGTATTAAAGTGCAAGTGTTAGCCTGAGTAGAATGTAAAATAGAAAGTCCCCTGCTGAAATGGTGTAGTCTCTGTGTGTGTGTGTGTGTGTGTGTACACGTACATAAACACACACACACATATGCGTATAAACCCTTTGGAAGGTTCATACAGGAGAATGCTATGGCATTTATTTTTCATTAATTCTTGAGAGTTTTCAGCTGTCTTTGCAGCTCAGAAAGAGGAAATAATTTTAAGTTGCAAGAGAGTAGGGTAGATAGGAGTCGTGGGATAGATCTGCCCCAATACGAAGGTAAATGGCTGCTTGCTGGCTAGCAAACACACTACACCCATGGCTGTGCCACTGGTGGGTAGCCAAAATAATTCCCCACAGGGCTCCTTGTGCTTTCTAATGGATTGGGGAAGGGGGGTCTGAAACCCCCACGATTTTGAACCGCAGTGGTAAAACTGGTCCCTAAGTTTTGTGTGTTGAGTGTGTGCACCAAGAGGCTCCCGTCGGGGCTGACAGATGGAAAAACAAATCAGTCAGTTACCTTCATTAACACAACTTGGAAACAACGCAGTACCCCTGTACCCCTGTGGAGCTGTGGGCTTTCTGGGTGCTCTCCTGAGAGGACACCATAGATAACCCTCTGGGCCAAGGTCCTGGAGTGATCCTCCAGCCACCTGTGAGACTCTTGTTCTTCGATACGAGGGAGGGGGCCACGCTAAGGAGGTTCATGTATCAGCTTGCTTAGCTAAACGTGTATTTGCAGCAGAAAAAGCCGAGCAGGAGCCATGACCGTGAGGAAAGGCAAAAGCTTGTGCATGCCTGCACATCATACGGTGAACGCCACGCAAGTCACAGCACACCAGTAGGTACCCAAGCCAGCTGAAATGAGTTACCTCTGGCACTGGAACTGGCCCAGAGGAGACAGCACAGCTCAGGGTGGACACCATTATCCCCAAGGGATGTCTCCACCGCTCAGAGTGCTGCGGGCTCTGGCCTGGCTCAGGCACAGCACCAGGACTGCTGTTGGGAGGGCGGAGAGGTTTGACATTTCAGGTTAAGCGGAGGCTATAGGAGGTTTTTAAAAATCCCCTCCCTGATCAGGTTCGTGAGTCTGGATGGGCAAAATAAAAGGGAGATGCTGTATGGAAGAAAAATGTGAAGTAATTAAGTAAAAAAAAACCCAATTTTGTATTTAAAAATAAATCTTCTGGTAAACTATTCAGCATGTAGTTGCTGAATCAAAACATGCCAATCACTAGATCATCTGGGCCCAAATGTCAGTATGTGCTCTAGGCGTAGACATATCTTTTTTATGCACAATATAGATAAACTCATGAATTAACTGGCTAGTATGAATTTGAGTGCTACAGAAAGCAGAGGAAAGAGGCGTGAGTGGTTCCTATTGTCACCAGAAAAGCGAGATTATCCTAGAATTCCAAATATGTCCAATCTTTGTTTTTAGTTAATATGTTAATCGGCTTAACAAAATCTCCCTCTCTTGCAATGCCCCTCTGCTTTCCTGCTTGCGGGATAGAAAATGATCTTGATTATAAAAGAATCCTCTCAGGCCTTGCTTTTGGTCGTTTTACCATAAACACAGAAACTTTTCTGTGCCGGCCAGGCAATGCACTAGCACCGTGACTTTCCGAGCCAGTCAACATTTCTGCCGCCTGCACACTGTAAGCAGATCGGAGGGAGCACCGTGTGCTCAGAGGCTTCGGAAGTGCTGGGGTAAGCTCTGCTCTCCATGCAAGGTCAGTCTTTTCCCCCCACACGGACCCCAGCTAACTTGCTAGCCCCAGCCAAGCCCTTTTTTTGGAGGCAGTGTGCAGCTAATCACGATTCCAGTTAGCTCAGCTGCCGTGAAGATGGGTGCTCATAACAGATACGCTGTGGGGTTCTCTGGTTCTGGCAAGTACAACAAGCCACATTTTTGCTTTGATCAACTGCTCTCATCAGGAACAAACTGAGGAATGGTAGCTTTTGGAGAGAGATTTTGTAGTAGGTCAGGGAGATGTGGGACAGGCTGTAGAGCATTGGACCACAGGGTTTCAGAAACAAGGGAAGTATTTGGACAACAGGCTGCAAGTGGGGAGAGCCAGAGACAAGGCTGGGACCTGTTAAAACAAGCTGGTCACCCAGGGCCAAAAAGATTGTACTCCTCGGAGTTCAATAACACTGTTAGTCACCACGAAAATATTGGAAAATGTAAACTATGGGTGAACTTCTCATGGAGTAGAAAACTAAGCTGACTCTCAGAGCATCCCCTCTGAACTGGAGATGGGAACAGCATGCAACCGCAGGCTCTGAAGTCAGCGAACCACGTTCAGTGACATGGCCTGAGCTCCTGTGTCCCCAGGCAGAGGCTGGAGTTAGAGTTAACTGTCTCTAATCAGCATTGCTGTGTTTTCCTTCATCTCACCATAGAAGTCAGTGTGGCCATGAGCTGTGACTTGTCCTGGGAGGTCCCATACTATATTTCCTAGAAGCCCTTGAGGCAGAGAGAAGCTGTGAGAAGCACAAGCTTTGGAGGATCACAACCTCAGAAGGCAACAAAGGAAGAGACCAGTCTAATATAATA
>NW_009213186.1:1398-12304 GCF_000690835.1 Fulmarus glacialis | reverse complement strand
ATGATTCTATGATTCTCTTTCCCCTTCTGAGATGGGGTTATCACCATTGTAATTTTGTTGATCTCCTGATGCAGTTTAAGTTTTGCCCTGACTCAAATTACGTGTGTGACCAACAAAATGCCAAATCCAAGAAAAGTCTGAATGCCTGGAAGTGTGAGCAAATCCCGTGCTTCCGCGTTGGCCGCGCTGCAGAGCGGGGATCCCCGGGCCGCGGACAGCAGAGGGAGCCGGAGCCCCGCGGCAGCGGCCCCGAGCTGGGCTGGGTCCTGCTGGGAGTTTCCCGTGGAACCGGGAAGGTCCCCGGCAGAAAACAGATCGCCAGCAAACGCCAACTCCCCCTGCTTCATGCGGACTGTCTTGCTCCACGTGAATGAAATGAACTTCCATACCAGGGCTCTGGTAAAGCTGCCTTGCAGATGCATACGGTTTAACTTCAGTCAATACTGACAAAAAGCAGCATTAAACTGAATATTCAGTCCTGTAGTAAGTCTGGGCTGTCAGTCAAGTTCAGATGCAAATTGACTGCAAAAGCAATGTGTCAGTCATGGGCTACAGGGCATGATCATCAAATGATGATCTACATAGTAATAAGTGCTGCAGGCAAGAACTGCTTTCCCTGTGTTTAACTGTAAGCATCAAGGAATTTCAGAGTGTCAATGCCAACAAAGCTGTTTTAAAGATTAATTTATTACATTTGGTCACCTTTTGTACTAGGTTCAGTCTTGTTCAACCTCACTAGAGTTTAGCACATCAGTCCAAAATAGAACCTTAAACCTCTAATAACTCCTCTCTGCCAAGTAGCTTGTACAACTTGGTAAGGCTATTAACTTAGGAGGCTAAATGCCTGATCAGAATAAATAATGCCTTAAAATAGGCTAGCTGTAAGGATAAGCTCTGCCTCCAATGTATAAGGCAGTAGCTACCTGGGTCACTACAACTTACAAGCTCCTAGAGCTGTGCAGGGTTTGTTCTTCCCCTCCAACTGCAGTATTAGCACTGACCACTGTTACCCAGATAAAACTGGCTCAGAAGATAACTGCTGTTTCATTTTGGGATGGTGACTGATAGTCCTCACCCTTTCAGTCTCTAAAACAGCAAACAAAATAATTCCTTCCTGACAGGCACATGACCCTCCCTGGCTGCTTTGCTAACCTTGAGGTAACATAGGACACAGGAGACAAGAGTGTTCTCAAATCCTCCCTGCTCCTCAGCTGGGGATGCTGAGCCATGTGCCACCCTTTCCACGGGACTGGCATGGGTGGGCTGTGGTGAGTCATGGGTGTGCAAAGAGAGATGGTGGCCACAGCTCTGTGGTCACATTCCTGACTGCAGATATGACTCTTCCTCTGTGCCCTTCAGGTTTACTCCTCAATGCCCAGCAGAGTACAAGTTTCCAGCTACAATGGCACTTGCAGGTGAGTTACAGCCCAGGTACTTGCCATGGCAGAGTGGGTACAAAGCTATAGCAAGGGCAGCATGGTGTCTGTGGTACCCACAGTGCTGGCCCATGAGAGATGAGCCAAACTGGGACTCTTGCAGTTTTGGAGTTTTTTTCCTCCCACTGACCAGGCAGGGTGACTGTTAAAGCTGTGGTAACATCCTGACCCTACTGCAGCCTTCAGTAAAGATTTCTTTCCCTCTCTTGTAGGACCAAGAAGAACACAGAGAACACAAATGTCTGAGCCTTGTCCTGGAGCAGCATGAGGGGCACTGTCTTCCCTGTGGTACAACTGCTTCCTATGCTGGCAGGCGGTTCCTCCCCAGTGCATTAATGCACTTGTTAAACCTTTACAAATTGAGCTTGTTTCACCAAATGCTGGAAGGCTGAGGGGAGGTAAGATGTGGGTGCTGCTTGTATCTCCAGCAGTGAGCACACAGGATGACTGCACTCTTCAGTGATACCTTCCAGATCAATATATTGAACTTGATAGAAGCTGCCTCCTTGGTAGAAGTCTCTTTCAAATGTAGACATCCCCATTTGCAGCTGAAACAATCTCTTGACAGCTGGATGGTCTCTCTGGGCTAATGCCCTGCTCCTGGGTAGCCAGGTCACTGCCAGCATGGCAGGTCACGGTGCAGCACTTGCTCCCTTCACACATGGCTTTTGCTCTGGCAGCTGCTACAGTGACACAGCCCCTAATGTGGTCTCATTGATTGCTGGTACCAAATATACTAGCAACTTGCTCAGATTTCCTTGATGGATTTTTTTGTAATCAAGCCCATCTCTTCATCAATCTGGTTTAATCAATTTAATTGTCCAGGGCAGAGCTGCTTGTGAGCAGGTATAACTCTGGTGATATTGAAGTAGCCTTGGAACATGAATCAAAGGGAAGAGGAGACCCTGGGTATAAAGAAGCTTCTGTTCATCCTACTAAAATCTTAATGTTGTTTGGTAACAAAATATTTAATGCACTTTTATTTAATGAAACATCTCTGTGAAATGAAAACAATAAACAGCTGCTGATGGGTTAATAGCTTAAGTGTAGCTGGGGCATTCAATCAATCTGAAAAGCAATTAATTGGGAGTATATTTCAAAATGGTGGAGGTTATTGCTATGATACATCTAACCACAATGGCAATGGGAAAAATATATCCTCTCTCGAGAGCTGTGAAAGGGCTCAGTGACCAGTTTGGTAGATTCCCTGCCGAGTTCAGTCATCTGTGGCTGTGCTGAAAAGCTGAGTATGGGTAAAGCAAAGAACTGACCAATTTATCAAAAGTGGTGCCTTGGAAACAAACTTAGGCCTAATGTGGGTGCAGGAAGGGAGAGGACAAGCCCTGGATGCTCTGCTACCAGAATCTGGGTGCTGCTGCCTCTCATTCTCCCTGCAGCAGAACTGCTTGGAAGCAAACACTCCTCACTGCAATGCACCTCCTGTGGTGCTAACAGGCATTGCCAGCCTTGTCTCCTGAGGAAACAAGATGTAGGCAACCAAGTGGACTTCTTGGATCTAATATTGCATTTTGCCTATAGCAAAAATAGTTTGAAACCATTAGCAAATTCTAACCTGCTTTGGTGGCAGCCTAGATGTGGGGTTCCTGTAACTAATGTGAAAATTTGCAGATGGACAGTGGAGAAAATTTATTGGTGTCAGTGGTGATAGGAGGGGAGAAGTCAGCCTGTAGCTGTTCTTTGCTTGCCCAGCTGCTTGACTGGTGAGCAGGTGGGCCAGCCTCCAGGGCTGTGCAAGCAGCCTTGCACAGACCCTTAAGAAAGCCAAACTTGGTGCTTGGAGCTGGCAGTGCTGCCCTGGGCGGGAAAGGGACCGTGGGGGAGAGCTAGAGTGCCTTGCAGGAGCTGAGGATACCAGGGTGTTCCTGGGGAGAGGCACCGGGATCCCTGGCAGGAGCATCTCATTGGTAGCCAAGCTGCACTAGTCCTGCTGCCAGGGGAACTGCTCCCTGGCTTTGGTGTCACTACCTGCTGCTGATACAGCACTGCCTGCTATCTGTGAACACCTGGAAACTCATTTGCATCTACAAATATACCCTTTCTTCAGATAGCGGTTAAAATGGTAAATAGATGTGGACACTTTCTTGTTTGCTCTCAAGTCTGATTTATTTAAGTGTAGAGCTACTCCCTAACTCTATGGTTTGTAAATCTGACCTTCACCTTGACAGTTAGCTCTAGTACATGTGAAAGTGGTTCATTTTAACTTGGCTATCTCTAATTGCACTACAGTTATTCTGCTAATTGTTTTGTAACTATCCAAATCCATCTGCTCTGTCTATCTTCAATTGCCTCTGGGGACTACTATAATCAGGATGATCAAACCAGTTGCTGGCAGGAAAAATGTCTGTTCACAAGAACTGGAAATATGCAGTATTTCAGTAAAACAGACTGGGTCAGCCTGGGAGCTCACCTGGCCCAGCAGCAGAGGATGCCTGAGGAGAATAAGAGACAGCGCAAATGTGCAGCGCTGCTTGGTCACACTCTGCTCCCAGGCCAGGCTCAGACACCCTCAGCCAGGACACTGTAGTTGATGATAATTCATTATGACAGGACATGCCACAGCTTAACAGTATCAAACCCCACTACCTTTTGTTTTGAACAAGCCCTTGCCAGACTAATTTGATGTTTCTTGGCAGAAATCAAGGTCTCTTCATCCCTTTGCTAGCCTGAAGAGTCCCAGTCTGCTTTAGCTGGTCCTTGACTGTGAACTCCCCTCACCTCCTTCTTTGTATCTCGTTCTATCATGTCCTTCTGTGATAGTGAAACCAAAAATGCCTGCAATATCCAAGATGGGAGCAACCATGGCACAAAGGCATAGCAATGTCTTAACTTTTTTCCTCTCTTCCTATTTGATTTGCCCTTTTGTCTGTGACTGAGCATTGAACAACATTTTACTAGAACTATCTATTGTAGCCCCAGATCTAGTTTCTGAGTGGAAATGGTCAGATACTATGGGCCTTTAAAGTTGGAGATATTTACCCAGGTACCTCATTTTACATTCACTTTTATTGGTCATTTTGTTATTCGGCTGCTTGGTACTGTGAGGCCCTCACCTGATTCTTCCTTGTCTGCCCTGGGCTTTACTATGCTGGGCAACCCAGCATCATCAGAAAATTTTGGAGCTTCTGTATTCACAAAAAGCAAAGCAGAGCTCAAAGGAAAGAAAATGAAGCTGTGAATGCCTGAAAGATCTAGGGCAATTCACACCTGTCTGAGCAAAGCATATTCTAGTCACATCAATCTGCTTTTGACTGTACTATTTGGACCAAATTGCTGGAGGAAATAATCAAACATTCGTGTTTCCCTGGTCTATATATCACTGCCGTTGGTTGTTTCTGATGTGCAGAAGTGTTACAGCCATAGAGAACATTTTTTCTGCTCACTTCAGGAGCACCTGTAAGTGCCATTTAGTTTTAAAATAAGTTCTTAGAGCTTTGCATGTGCTTTTGCCTACTGATTAAATAGGAAATATTCTGTTCTTTAAAACAACATACAGGTTTTTTTAGTGCCTGGAGGATTATAGAAAACTTTTTGTGTGTGTAATACCAGTCTAACATAGCTATTAGGAAAACAAAGGCAACCATAAACTTGCTTTTTTTGCACACCTTTGTCTTTGTTTCTAGTTAATCAACAAGGAGAGCTGAATTGCTCCACAGGGGCTGTGTAAAACAGCCCATTAGCAATGGGCCCACCGAAGGCAGGCTTGCAGGGCTGGCAGCTCCAGGACTGTTCCCCATCAGGGAGCAAGACACGCAAACAACTGCACTGCCCAAACTGCATTTCCCTCTTCCCAGGGGAACATCCTCTATGCTCTGATTGATTTCTGACAGAGCTGACTGATGTATGTGGGATTTTCTGGCTTTGAGAGCCATCTACAAAAAGTACATATTGATTGGATCCTCCTGGGACAGGTGGGTGGGATAAGCTCATTACCATCAGCCCCTTCTATAATGTAGCAAAGCTTTTATGAGTCAGTGGCCTTATATAAAAAACTTCATGCAAACTTTGGAATAAGGTGCCTGAAGAACTTGCTGCCAGCAAAAGTAAGTGTTCTGAACGAACAAGCCTTTCTGAAAAAGAGTAAAAGAGTGCACTTCTTTCCAAAATGAGTAGAAATTAAAACATCGGACTCTTTCAGCAGCTGCCCTGTTAAGTGCTATAGTATCTACTGAAATGTGGTTGCTGCTGAGCCAGATTTGCATTTGTGGGCACCATGGCATCTCCAATTACTGCTCAGCAGTGAAGAAACCTGCAGGGCAGCAACTATTAGTGGAGGGCTCTGCTAACTGATCTATACCAGCACTTGCGCTGGGCATCGAGTGCTGTTACTTCAATTGCCTTCTGCGTGAAGTCTGAAAAAAGGAAAGAGGTCCTAGAGCAAAAAGAAAGGAGGAGATGGAATGACCATGCTTGCAGCATATTACAAATGCTGCAAGTCAGTGCACAGTGTGCTTTCTGGTTGGCCCCAGAAGATGTGATGCTCTGTTTGGCGCACTGAACCCACACTGCACAGTCCTTCGAGGAACTGGAGTAATCCTCTTCTGTTTAACACCTTCTGAATTATGATGCTAGATCCAACTCATCAGTTCTTCTGTAGTCCAATGCTGTGTTTAAAACAGGCAGACTCAATGGGGGGAAGCAGTCATGTACAGCAACAGAAGCCTTGGAAGAAAAGGGATTAAAATTAGCATTTAAAACAACTCTATCTCCTGGCTGTACCCCCTGATACAACTGCTTTAAATGCTAATTCTCATCCTTTTTTTATAATTTCCTAGGCCTCCTTTAGCATGGAAACCCTGAGAATTTATTTCCATCTCCAGTTGGTGCTTTAGCAAATGGAAAACTTTGATATGAGTTAAATGGAAAGCCTGTAATTGTTAGAAGACTGTCACACCTGTGATCCTCCTCGCTCTGGAATTGGGTAACTCCAAGCTTCAAAAGACAGAGTAAGAAACTGTAAAGCAGGTGTAGGTGTAAAGGTGTATGTCAGCGTGAGCCTCAATAGTTACATGAATTCTCCTAAGATCATCCAGCGTTGTAGCAGACCACATTGTGACCTGAGTGACCCTGAACCTCATAACCTCCATGACTTTGTCATCCTCCTACAGCACCGTTAATTCCTCGAGGGGAGAGCTGCAGGATGTGGCCGTGTCAAGAACATCGTTATTTTCCTTTGTCATCATCCAAAACATGTTATCTCACCTTCCCACTTGGAACTACACCTCCCTTACCGACCACCAAAACAAAAAGCTACTGATGGAGATGGACAGAAGTATCTTTATGCTAATTATTTAATTAGAGCTAATGACTGTTTTGTGTGTATTAGCATATGTCAGTGCTTCTCATAGCTTATTTGAATAGGATATACAGATTAGGCAGTCAAAGGCAGAGTACTGTTTGGCTTTGCAGGCAGCGCTGGTGGGAGGATCCGAGCGCAGGGCTGCACCAAAGGACTCCACCGAGCAAGGGAAGTGCCTTCTCCCACCTGCAGCTGCTGTGACCCAGGTGAGCGGGGCAGAGGTGCTGGCGGTATGTGGCTGACATAGGACCCCTCCTGCAGGCCTAGGAAAAATTAAACAGGAGGATTAAAGTCTTTCAAAGATGGAATAGGTTCTGCTTTCATAATACTTTTCTTTTCAGCCTCCACAAGGGTTGGCATAGCTTGGTGTGCTACAAAGCACTCTTTTTTCCCCTTGCTTAGAACATCTTTAATTAATTCTTGGCAAGACTATCTAACTCTGCTTGTAGATAGGAATAAACTCCAGCAAAGGGGCCTCCTGCAAGGCCACTCACTTGGGTCTGTCCGCTCCAGGACTTTGCGTGACTGCGCAGACTTTCCTTGCGTGATACTCCTGTGGCAGACAAGTGGATGTGGTAGAGTAAAGGCACCAACGTCAGGACCCACACACACAGTTGGGAAATGCAGGTATCTAGAATTGAGACAGAGAAATGATTTTGTAGACCATAAAGGCAACTGAAAACTCCCAGCCAAGAGGGAGCAGATCAGATCAGCAATCGTATGATCAGATCATCGCAGCATGAACGTGAGCAGTGAGCTCTGCACTGGCATTCCAGTAGCTCCTTTCCAGAGCAGAGCCATCTGGAAACAGCTGCCAGGTTTAGCAACATGACCTAAACGGCCATGTCTTCTAGGAGCATGGAAATCTCCACATCGCCCCATGAGTCATAGAGCTCTTTCTGCTACACCTTAGTCCGTGACCACACCTGCTGCCATCAGGAGTTTTGTGCTAGAAGAAAATCAATCAAGATGTACACATCGACTGAATATTCTCCAAACTGCATCTCCCCTCCAGGCTTCTCAAAGTGCTGGATCCATTCCGCAACCTGCACAGATTGGAGCCCAAAGCACCTGCCTGGCATTGGGAGAGGAATCTTTCCAGGAAGTCAGCAAAATGTGAAAGTGCATTTCAAGGCACCTTATCGACCCTCTTTGAAGGGGTCCATCACCATGGCTGAGGTCATTTGGGACCTACTTTGCTTAATGTAAGCCAATTGATTTCAGTGGGCACTTGGTGCCTATGTACACTTTAAGATCTAGATTTTAAGGATCCCAAGTAAGAACATAAATCAGTGTCAAGTGCTCGTGGGTTTTGTGACTCAGCTGGAGAAGGAACTCAATAATCCTCTTAGCAATTTGCCCAGATAACATTTCTTAAAATCTGTTTTTCTGAAGGGGTGGAAAAAAAGAAAATCAGGAGGGCAGCAAAGGTAATAATCACTGAATTTGCTTCTGTATTTTCTTCCTCTGTCTTCAAAATACAGAAGTGTTATTGCCAAAGTTCCTGATTCCCTTTCTGAAACTGTCCCCTGTCTCTTGCATGGACAGTGCTGAAATATAATGCAAATGTGAGCAGTTAAAAAACCTCTATGTGAAAGCAACAAAATCAGATTGGTGTAGTAACTCAGTGACGTTTATCTCCTTTTCCCCCCACCCCTCCTTAAACAGCGTTGCTATTTTACGGCAAAAGAAATCCTTTCGGAATTTTGTAGCTGACTTGGAGCTGCACACCTTTACTACTGCAAGAAGAAGAAAAGGGGAGAGAGAGGTAATTTCTAAAGTGAAATTAAATTAACCACAAAATAAAACATTTTCAAAGACACTTAATTTCACGTCAGTTCAGAGAAGCCTTTTGGATTTATGTCACCTAAAAATAAAATATCAGTATGCATCTCAGGACTATGGTTCTTTTAATACTCTCTGTTGCAGTTCAGAAACTGTAAGGAAATGTAATTGGATCTTGTTATGCCTAAATTAACAATTAGAATCTGTTTTGGAACATACTCATCTAATAAAAGAAGAAATAATAGACTTTGCATAATTATTAATCTCTTGTAATGATCCCCAGCTGTACAGATTATTTTTCAGAAACACGAGCGGTATCTTGCAGAAAAGATGACATTTATTGGCTTACTTTTCTTCTGTATGCTGATGAACATCCTAACAGGTAAGATTATTGCTGAATTTATTCTCGTTTATTTTTTCAAGCAGCCAGAAATATTTTGTTACTAATACAGTATCTTCTATTTAGTATCAGATATCGCTTATGTATTAATCACAACTGCTCTGGGCTGTTAGTTAAGAGTATTTGGTTTGTAGCACTGAGTGACCGCAAATGGGGAATTCCTTATTCAGCTGTTCAAGAAATAAAAAACATTTGGCTGTACAGAGGGTCCTACGTGTGCATTAAAGAACTTGTCAGCTTCTGGCTACACAGCAAACCTTTTATTAACAGAAAGTCCTTCTGTGTGGGAGCTGGTACTGATGAGTTTCCTCTTTATCTACAGATGCCCGATCAATCCACGACGGAGATGGTAATTCTTAATGTTTTTCTTTCCTTTGTATCACTAACAATTAGAAGAGTCATTTGTAACTCCCAGACCTGATCCCCAGCAGTGATTTTGGCAGGAACACTTACTAACCTCAGTGGGCTGTGGAAGTGCTTTCACCTAGTTCTGGTGGAGAAAGAAGAGTGAATTTTTAGAAATTTCTTTAAAATTTATTAAAAGCTGACATATTAATGTCTAACAATAGAGCTAATATACTTGCAGTCTTAAAATGAGAAGGGGTTATGGTCAAGTCACTAATTCTATTGTACAAAATTGTAACTGGAAAGCACCAGACTTACAAACGTATTAGACATCTGAGAATTTTGTCTATCCTGAGCAGTAATACTATATGTGTGTCTAGTTATTGGCAAGAAATACTGACTTCCACGACAAAAAGCTTAAAATTTACAGATTGCCACAAATCCAATTAAAGAAATGTTGGAATAAATCCCTTAGCACAGCTACCCTGTGGTTCGTGTCATTTTGCATGATTAGCCCATTGGATTAGTGTTTGCCTTTGATTACAAAAAACGTCAACATCCTAATGATGTTTACACTGGCTTACTGATGATTATATTAGTTAACCTCTCTTTGGTGTTTTCAGACAGAATTCTTTCTGAAAACGAAGTTGCATAGAAATATCTGCAATAACAAGGTACTGCTATTGCTGGTGTACATCCCGGTTAGTATAACCAGCAGGATAGCCAGCAGCATCCCGAGTGCACCGATACAAACATGCAGGGAGAGCATGATAACAGATATGGAAAGTAGAAATATATACACGGAATAAGGACTAATATGATTACTTTTAATTCAAAACGTTTTTCCCTATGCTCCATTATATTTCCTTATGGCTCTAAAATCTTTTGTTTTCACAAGTTTAAGGGCACTATTGTATTTGTGCACAGCAAATATTTCTGCGGCAACCTCTTAGACAGGAGAGCGTGTGTCAATCTAAAAATAAAACCTTGTTCAGGCAGTATCCTGTTGCCCTCATTACTAACAATTATGGTTTTCTTTCACACTGGGCCAAGCTGCAGACTGCAAAGTGAATCTAAGGTCAGCTGGTATAAACAGTGAATTCTCCTCTTCAGACAGCATTTGGCTGGTTCATTTGATTTGTTATATGCCATCTGTGCCTGCGCGCTGCAAACTTTACTCCATAAAATTAAGGTCTGACAATAGGATTGTTGAAGGCTCTTAATTCCTACTAAAGACCCTGGTCCCAAGCTGAGCCTGGTGAGTGGAATGGCTCTCATTTATTTAAATGGGCTTTAAATGAAATCAAAATACTGGGTTTAGCTTTGCTGCACAGAAAGCCATTTGTAACTGTGTGGTCTCAGCAAGTGTTTAGATTTTATATATGCTTCTGTGTTTGCCCAGATTTGGGCCCAAGGGTGGTAATTCCTACTAAAGACCCTGGTCCCAAGCTGAGCCTGGTGAGTGGAATGGCTCTCATTTATTTAAATGGGCTTTAAATGAAATCAAAATACTGGGTTTAGCTTTGCTGCACAGAAAGCCATTTGTAACTGTGTGGTCTCAGCAAGTGTTTAGATTTTATATATGCTTCTGTGTTTGCCCAGATTTGGGCCCAAGGGTGGTCA
>NW_009213186.1:0-1372 GCF_000690835.1 Fulmarus glacialis | reverse complement strand
GAATTAGAAATCTTGTTTCAATGAGTATCTCACGTTTTCTCAGATATTCCTAAAGCAGGTACAAATGCAGCTGTCTTCCAAGTGGCAATGCCTTTCCTCTCCGTTTCCTTAGCCTGTTTCCTAAGGCCTGCTGAGAAGAGGCACGACTCTGCGGTCCCAGGCAATGCCGAGGCAGCACGGACCCAGTCCCCGGGAGCCCGGGGCAGATGCTGCAGCCCCGGCTGCTGCTGTACTCAGCCGGGCCGCCTTTGTGCTGAGATGGTGGGGGAGCAACCGCCCGGTTCTTTTCCCTGGCAGAGCAGGCAGCTGCAGGGGCACAGAGTAGATGATGGCACCTTATTCTTTATATTTTTATAAAGAGGAAATGGCATGGAGGAGGAAGGGGGAAATACAGCTTTAAATTGCAACTGCTCCTTACTTTTAAATACCCATCTGTCTTCTAGAAATTAAAGCTGCCCAGGGAATTCTTGAATTGTCCCAAATGCCAACAGTGTCCCTTCGTTCCTGCTCTCCGTCTTGTCCCATTCCATCATTCCTGGTGCAGCTGGAGCAGAGGGCACTGGCTCCATCAGGTGAACAGCCATCTTCTGCAGAGTGGGGCACAGAGGGCTCAATGGCTCTGCCTGCCTCTCTCCTGCCAGAGGAGCCCACAAGCCCCCCAAGGGGACATAGGACCCCAAACCATGTTGGCTCCCAGGCCCAAGCTTTCAATAAAAATTCTTCATATTATAGTAATCTGCATTTTTCTTTTGTTTAATTTTAGATCTCTATCAGGGATCTGTAGCCTTGCCGTACTGGCCCTTCTCATCCAACGATTTCTGGTCCTACGTGGAATATTTCCGGACCCTGGGAGACTACAACAGGATCGAAGAAATGGCCAGAGCCTTCTTTGCCCAGTTCCCTTTTGGGAGTCACCTTGGCTATCATGTGCCCAACCACGAGCGCTAATGGCTTCGCTCATTTTTGCTGAAGCTGGTGCCGAGAGGTTTAAGCGAAAACATGTCTTCCCCGCAAATGCACCTGAACTGCCTCTCAGCCGCTTATTAATACTCATAGCAGTCACGCGTAGCATTTTATGCTTTAAATTAGTCTTTTCGGTTTTTACAATTTATGCTGTCGTGCAAAATCAATAAACTCCTTGACTCTGTTGCGAGGTTTTTTAGAGTTTTTTTACACGTAACGCTCGCAGGCTTGACTCCAGAAACCGATCTCTGTGTGTATAGCAGCTAAATACCAGTCCACCCAGTTCAGCGGCTGGAAGGACCACCAGTATAACTCAGAGCCACACCCCTTGCAGGGTAATGGTGCCCTCTTAGCGGCCCCATGGTTAGCTCAACGCCATTTCCCTCGCTTCAGGCCTGGGCCCGGCCCC
>NW_009213185.1:11803-18372 GCF_000690835.1 Fulmarus glacialis | reverse complement strand
GCGGGCAGGGAGCTGCCGGCACTTTGAAGCAAGTGAAATCAACGTTGAGATTTGACACCCAGTCCTCGACCAATCCGGGAGGGCTTTTCACCTGCCATCACCTCCTCCGCCAATCGGATGGCGCCTTTGGGCTGAGAGCCCTCCCCGGCCAATGGGGAGCCAGCTCTGCCACTTAGTTAATGATGCAGCAGTACAGGGAAGACTATCACATGTGAGCTGGAAGGCTGCCAACATGGAGACACGGAGAGAGCAAGGTAAACAACTTTCCAACGCCAAAATGATGACATTTAATCCCTAAATGCTAGCTTCCCGTCTCGACTCATCCTTAACCCCTTTCAGCTGGTGTGGAAGCGTCTGGAAGGCACCGTCTACCTGTCCCCAGTGCTTTTAAAAACTGGACGACATGCCCTGCAATGATCACTGCGTCACCGTTTACCACTTTCCGAACTACGCAGTGACAAACCTCCAAGCTCTGAAACGCAGAGCGCCTGTTAACCCCTCCACCAAACCCTCGCCAACATGCCAGCCTTCAGAGAGACACGGGGGAATAAAAAGCCCAAACAAAACATGAAAACAGCAGTCTTTGCAAAGTTGTCATCTCTCCCCCACGACTACTACCCTCCTCTGCAGTACAGCAATGCCGGCAAGAGTGACATTAGTACAACCTGTGCCGTCGTTCCATTGAGAAAACAGCTCTGACGCAGAACAGAGCAATCATACCCAGCCAAAATAATAATAAAGGCACTCTGGGATCCAAACTTAGGGACGCCGGGGGAAAGGGACGCCCTGCAAATAATTAAAATACGTAGATGCAGCTCAAGCCCCATCCTGATCAAAGGGTACGTACGTGGGAAAGACGAACCGGACCGAAGAGCTCTGCCCGTGCACCATCTGCGCAGTCCTCAGCCCTCTGCTCGCTGTGTAGCGCCGCAGAATAGAAGGTTCCAGAAATTTCCTTTCCGTTAACCCTTTCGGTGTCTGCCCACTCTCCCTCCCCGCGGGATTAAGCGCGCCGGGTCTCCAGCATCGTCAATGGGCGAAGCCTCCTACGCCAACCGAGCCCAAGTACGATCTTTAAATGACACTGGATGGTGGCAGGAGCCCAGTCCCTGGTGTTGGTGTTACTTCTCTTTCTGGAGCCCTCTCTGCCTCTCTTGCTGCCTCTCTCCCCTCTTGCTGCAGCAGGGCTGTTGCTGGTAGACCTATCGACGGAGCTTGCTCTCTCACTCTCTCGCTGAGCTCTGTGACGCAGCTCTAAATTCTCCAGCCTGCTCCCTGTGTTATAAGAGCGGAACTGCAGCTTTCCAGGGAGCCCGTGCCAGCGGTGCCAGGGCCAGGCAAACCGAGGGGAACGTCGCTCCTGGACTCTGCACCTTTTTTTGGTAATTATTATGTTCCTCACCTCTGTTTCTGTGCTTCCTCCAAGGCTCTCAGCCTCGCATCTCCTTCTCTGCTTCTGAGTCATACTTACTAGGTTAACTCTTTTAGGATTGGTAGTCAGCAATACAAATCTCAAACAAGCGCAGCTGAAACCACAGCCAACTTTGTGGTGGTTTCTGCTTTAAAAAAACCAAAGCAAATCATCTTGGCTCTAAAAAACAAAAACACACACACGCACACACACACGTTCCAGTAGAGAGTTAGTGCTTCTTGATTAACTGTTTCGGTGACAGGAACCACTACTTGACTTCCTAAAATAAAATATTTTAGGCCTACGTCTTGCAAATACTCAGCCGGCAGTTACCCTGAAGCACAAGGCAACTTAAAAGGAACTGCTCCTGTGAACGAACACGGGTCTTCTGGGCATAAACGCATGAGGCTACTGCTGGACCCGTAAGACCCTGCTATGCTGGCTGCAAGACATCATTGGTCTGAATGTGGTTCAGCCACTGGGCAGATGCATGGTGTAAGATAAGGTACTGAAAGTGCTAGAAAGCTATAGGCGCCTCTAAATCTGAACAGTATTAGTAAGTGTTATCACACACAGATTCAAAATGCTCAGCGTAGGCAGGGGAACTAATAACTGCGTTCCTGGAGTCACCAGAATCCAATAATCTCTCTCAAAGAAAGTCCAGAAACAGCTATGTATTTCAGCACAGCAGGCATCACCAGGCAAGAAAAATTTAGCAGACGGACACTCTCGCCTTGCCTCTGCCCCCTTGCATTAACTCTGGTGCCTTCAGTCAACTTCAGCACCAGGCAGGGGAAGCAGTGCTCTGCCATTTTGGAGCCTCAAAACCGGAAAACGTGGATGAGGATCAGTGGTAGATATAGCATCTGGGAATCAAAGGGAACTAATGGAAGGCCAGCACTGTATGAGGCAGTTCACGCATCAGTCTGCATATACAAAAGAGCGAGCGAGAAAGCCAGCAGTCCATTTGAAAAACACAGAATCAAGAGAGAGATCACTACTACACAGCTACATCTGCCATTTTAATTCCAGACTTCAGAGCTGGCTGCAAGCTTTGGGTTTTTCACTACAACCAAAGCTGAAGTAACCACTATTTTTTCTCTTCGCAGCGTCTGAAGAGCCTGAGCTATTTTGGGATTTGTCTGTACTACACTGAAAATGACACCTGTTACGCACAGACACAAATGAGAAGAATTGCAAGCTCCCAGTTTCTCAGATATGATTCTACAAAAAAAAAAGGATCCTATGAGCTAGGGACCTGACCTGGGGGAGCAGTGCAGGCTCTCAGTGTGGGGTGGAGGGGATGACCCTTGCGAATTGAACAGTCAGACACCAGTACAAAAAATGTAAAAGGTCTGTTCTAGCTGATGCAAGGGGAAATCAAACCTCCATGTGACCAAAAGAAGCAGTGCTTGATCAACTAAATGCCACAAGACATGGTTTCTTATGCAATCAAACCCATGGGACTTCAAGCCTTACATATACGCTTTGTGGCCAAAGCTGCAAGCATTAACTACTTCAGTTAATGAAGGTAAAATTGTAAGAGCGCTACGGCTACTTAAATGAGTCACCCAGCAGTGATACTTGCTAAAGTAGGCCAGTGTTTTATGTGATGTTAAGCTGTCTATGCTGGTTTCAGTTACCCCTGAGTTATCTCAGAAGCTCCAACAACATGCAGGGTCAGAGTGGATTTTCCGCATTCCCCGTCAGCGTGCGGCTGATTTACAACACACCAGCACTGCAGACGAGACAGGCCATCTCGCCGGACCTGCGAGACCCAGCAAAGCTCTGAACATGATTGCATACGCACTGGAGCAAGATAAAAGACTTGGAGGCTCAGAAATGGGACAGTTGTCTGGTGCTTTTAGCTCACAGCGATTTTGTCAGTCTTGTGGTATATTAAGAAAGTAAAATGGAGCTTTGATTTATTTCAAATTATATCTTTTTGGTTGCTTTCAGGGGAAAGGCAGCATTTATTTTATGGTTTACTTTCATTTGAAAATGACCGGCCATGGAACATTTCTACCTTTACCTGACTGTAAGTATTTACTTTATGGTGGTACTCAGCCTCCCAAGAAGACTCAAAAGCTGCACTGCCCTGGGAAACACTCAAGTGCGTAACTAAGAAAACATGGCATAATGGAAAACTTCAGCACTCGGAACTGAATAATGAGGCCCAAAAAATAAAGTTGTCTTCTCACATAGTTGAGTCAGTAAATGTTGGACAGGCTTTGGAGTTCTCTGTGAGTTGAAGTAAGGAAATAGAGGGCGTGATTCCATGGTAGAAATCTATGCTGCTTTTCTGGTTTAAGTGGAACCCATGTACGTGTTTTGTTACTGCTTTTCCCCTGCTGCCCCCCCCCCCCCAACTCTCTCTAAAAGCAGGAGGCAGAGCTTTGGTTTTGTGAAAACTGACTACGAGGAAGCAAAGTCCCGGGCTAGAAGGCAAGCTTGGTAAATGGAAATAATTCATGGCCATGGTGGGAGGCAGGGGAGATCAGTGTCACCACGCAAATGTAGTGTAAGTATTCATTCCAAAGCGAGGGGCGACCTAATGGCTGACTACAACTGTGTCAGCCATGGGTGCTTACAATGTTAATAAAAAAAACAAAAAAAGTTTCGATAGTGCTAGACAATGTAATAGGATGTCACGACTTACAACTTGAACGGTTCAGGCTGGATGTCAGGGGAAAAATAAATTTCTTCAGGAGGGTGGGAGGGATTGAACCCCCGGCCATCACTACCAAGTCTACCATCAATTGACAGTTTCCCTCGGCATCATGAAAGGATCAGGAAGCAATTCATCAGCGAGCAGAGGAAGTGTGGGCTTGCCACTGCTTACATGTCAAACTACGTAAAGGTGCATCCTCAGTTCTCTGGCATCTCCCATGCTATTTTCTGCTGTCATGCTACAGTGACCTTAATAGCAGTAACATATGAAGCCTGACGTTAAAAAACTCTAACCCTCATGCACGTCATCTAATACCTTATTGGTACTGTGGGTGATAAAATAACCTCGGCCAGCCACTGAGGAAGGTCCTTGCTCTTTTTAATGACGAATGAAACCCTCGTGGTCCCACCCGCACTTTCAGCTTCCTGCTGGTGAAGCCTTGGCTCAGGTTTCAGTTTAAATGCCATCGGCCACACCTTCCTCCGACTGAAGGAAACTGCGATTGTTAAAATCAGGGCATGTTCCTATTTAACTAAAAGGCTGAGATCAAATAATCCAAAGGCCTCGACTATGCCAAACAGATTTCTGCCCAAGACATAGCAAGTCTGTGCAGCTGTAAATCTATAACCCCTTGACCTCAGTATCCATGTAAATGACGTCTTGGGACATCACCTTGGGGAGCGGTTGGTAATAAACAGAAGGCGCAAAGAATCGGGCAAAGGTGGACAGGGGAATGTAAAAGTTAACAATAATAACGCTTAGCACAATGTTCTTCAGTTTACCACCCAAAAGTCCTGAAAGTACCTTTAAAATGCAAAATAGTACGTTTTTCAAATGCTGATGTGGGATAGCTCTTTTTCAAAATGTGAAATCTGTCAGCACTACCTCTTCCTCACAAAACGCTCACAACCTCAGCGAAATTATGTTTTCCAACAAAAATCTAGTTCAGATTTCCAGAATTCCCAGCCGGGTCCATTCAAGGAATATCAGCAGAAACAGTAACACAATAGCCCATCTGCCAGGACTGTTTCCCCTAACCCTCACCAATCAGAGGGTTATTAATTTTTAAAATTTTCTTTTAATCTGAATGATGTACTAGTAAACGGTCCTTAAAAAAAAATCCTACTTAATTCTTTGCTATAGTAAAACAATTGTCTACATTGACCACAAAAAAAGAAGTAATGTTAGTTGTTACCTATGGGAACTGGTAAGTTTTTAATGTTTGCTTATTTAAAATTAATACAATTTTGCATATGGGAAGGTGGAATTAATAAAGGTTAAATAATTTGACACACATTGTATGTGGAATCAGGGTTAATATTGATATGGAAATTCGGGAGTTCCTTGCTCCCAGATTTTACTCAAGTTGTGCCTCTTGCTTAATTATAGTCCTTATTGCACAGAAGGCCCCCAGTCAATTAGTGAGACACAACCGTCATCTGAAACAGAAGCTGCCGGAACAGAGTGGCTTTTAGAGGAAATTGATAGGAAATTATTTTGAGGAGGTACTTTCTTTCATTTTTCAAAGAAAAGCAGAAATAAGACTTTGAAGTCTTCCTTCTATTTTCACATGTACAGTCACCAGGACATGCAGATTTCCAGGAAACTGGAGACTTGCAACTCCAAAATAGGAATATTTGCTAACACAGCTACCAAAGTCTATGGTGTACCATGCATCAGGTTTTGTTCCACTGTGACAATAGAAAAGTTACAGAGTCACAACATTTAGGTTTAGGGTTTTTTTCCGAGAGGTTTATTGTTTTCAGAGAAGTTTCATTAGTGAACGCCAGAGAAACGGCTTCTGCAATATTTTCAGCGCTGACTATTCTTTGCCAGCCGAGTGCATGCGCATGCTGTTACTCTCACTGGGGTCCCAACCAACAGGAGGAAGAGCAGGCAGGCGTATAGGTAACAATAAAAAAAACCCTTCTGAAAGATTTCTAAAGTTGACTCTGTGCGCCTGCTTGGGTATGCACAATTGACTCTGCACAAAGGTCGGGGTGGGGTTTTTTCGTAGTCCTCTTTGGGGGGTGGTTCAAGGGAATTGGATGGAATAGCTGGTGTTGAGATCAAAAGACTGCAAAGCCAGAGGTGTGGGTTCGTTCCCAAGAACTGTCGGGGATGTGTTGGCATTGGGTAGTCACATTTGCATAAAGCGCTTGCATTCTTCGCGCAAACCTAGCCCACGCAATAAAGCAGGCACTGAAATGGAAACCTGCAGGTGAAAACCTAGCCCTCCCTTTGAAAAGCTGGAGTCCTGGAATTTACCCTGTGAAGTCTAAGAAAATCCCAGCCGAGATCCTTTTCAAAGAGGTGGCACCACATTAACATACAAGCTGCTTCAAAGCAGAGCTGATGCCCTGTGTTGAAGCCAGGTTCAAGGTATTTAGCACCCTCAAAAGACAGCTCTGCTCACTCTGCTTGCTGTCTCGTGGCGTTCCTGGACAGCAGAATGACAGAAATGCTGCCCGGAGGTCGGCGTGGCGG
>NW_009213185.1:377-11765 GCF_000690835.1 Fulmarus glacialis | reverse complement strand
CGGCGTGGCGGCCCCCCCGGCCCCCCAGCCGCTCTGCCCGCGGTGGGAGAGGGAGCGGGGGCAGCCAGGCTCCCCGAGCTGCAGGTTTTGCTCAGTTCCAAATCTAAGGAGCCAACAGCGCTGAGACAAAAGTAATTATTTCAGCTATTAGCTGCTAAGAATAGAGCCGGCGGGGGTGCATGGCTGAGGTGCACTGACAGCACAGTCGGAGGTAGCAGGGATTGCAGTGGAAGCACAGAAATAGCCATTCTCCACGCTCAGCACTTTGAAGCTTCATGAGTCACCAAAACACACGGGGCGGGGGGGGACTGGGACAGGTGGGGTGTAGAGGAAAATACACCCTGCCCCTACATGTAAAACAGAACATACCCCGGGGCTGATTGCTGTATTTTCTGGCAGAGAACAGCATTTTGCTGAGGAGCCTGTTTTTTCCTAAGGAGAGCATCTTCCCAGTCACGAGGCAGCGGAACACCCTCACGCTTCCCACCCATTGGAGAGCGGCGGCAGTCTTGCAAGGAAAACTTCAAATAGACCTGATGCGCGTACGCTGCTTAAAGGTACTGTTCCCCTGCCCGGGGAGGGACGCGGCCCTGGGGAAGGCTTGGGGGCTGCTCCTTCCTCCCACCGCCCGGCCCGCCGGCCAGTCTCACATGGGGCACGAATATTTGCAAAAGCCAAACATCACCGGGGGGTTGGCAGCGGGACAGAGGAATCTATTGATCTCCAGCCAACTGTGTTTCACGGTGTTTTCCTAACTAACTGCTAATCTTACTTGAAGTTCCCTTTACAAATACATTATAAAAGATAAACGTGAACAGCAGATATTTAAATACGGGATCAGTAAACGATCAGGTGCTCAGCTGGCTGTTCACAGACATCTTTAACATCTTGTCCTGATGCTATTTAGCAAAAATCGTATTGGTATCACTACATGTTTTTACTCAGTATAGCTGGGAAGAGGCAATTTTCCTTCCGTGCTATTTGTGCAGCCCAGGGTACAACACATTCCTGATCTATGACTAGGTTTCCAAACTACATCGTAAAATGAATAATAATGATAGTAAAAGTTGTACAACTTTTTTTATACAGCAACCTTTGTAGTACTTTAGTGCTGGATTTTCCAGCTATTGTATGTGGGGGGAAAAAAAGGTTTTTTTGTAAAAACCACCATACTCAACCAAAACAAAACCAAAACCCCAACAAATTCAAGGCTTAAAAGAATTTTTTTGTATCAATCCTGGGTTTAACTGCAGAAAGAGTCGAGCTAGATAGAATTAAACATCTCAGCTGGAGCATGGACAGGGCACCAGACAGCTTGCTAAAAATAGATTAATCCTAATTACAGCCACACTTCTGCTTTTTCATGGTTTCCCGTTTCACATGAGGACGCAGAGGCTGTGAATGGAGGGGGGGATCGGTGCTCACTGCGGCAGGAGAGGGGCTGGGGGGTGCACGCCGCCCGTCATTGCGTAACCCCGGGAACACGCCGTCCTCCGGCAGGAGCAATGGGAGCGACGCGAGTGATGGGAGCGACGGCAGTGACGGCAGCGTCCCGCCTCGCTGGCCTTCGGCTGCCCGGCTCCAGCCGATCAGCACAGGCTCAACTCAGTGACCAGCCCTGGAAATCTGCTCTCCCCAGTTAGCAAAACCAGACTAAACGGCTGGAAAACAGGGTTTCAGGTAACGTGTGCTTTGCTGGTTAAAGATTTAAACATCACCACCTTCCTACCAGCTCCCCAAACCGCCGGCAGCCCCAGGGCAGCTCGGTCCTGTGCCAGAGCTGCCCGGCGTGGTCAAAACCCCCCGGAGCGGAGCCATGCCCCAGTACATCCCGTAGGAACTGCCGTAAATCCCCATTGGGTTTATTTCCTCCTGGACAACATTCATACAGAGAGCTGACTTACTATCTCATAAGCAGAATTACAAAATGTTTAGTATGAAATAAACATATTTGAGCCTCTGCTTTCAAACTGCGGTAGTTTATTTCTCCTGGAAAGCCTATGAAACTGGAAAACAGCTATTTTCCCACCCTAAAGGATGTATATTAATTACCAATTTAAATATTTAGCCAGAAAATGTATCGCTTCAGCTATAATAACTTAATTTTATCAGAAACCAGGAGTTAATGCTATGTTTCTTCGTTTCATTTCTGTAACAGTAATCACTAGGTAAGCACAACGGTCCCTCTGCTCGAGATGGAGCTCGGTCTGCACACATCGCTGCTGCTGCTGCAAAAAAAGCCAGCGACTGAAAGACCACCTAGCCCGTAAAACAAAGGAAAAAATCATCAAACACTCCTTCAACATCTTGGATTTATGTAACTGAGGAACAACTCTCCCGCAAGTGCAGGGGGAACAGCACGAACTTCATTTTAAGTGTCTGACTGAGCCTGTTCGGATGTTTTAGAAAAAAATAAAACAAGTCCTGACGCACGTTAGGACACAGCCATCACAAAGGGCAGGATCTGAAACGCCGACAGCATCGTGTCGGCTGAGTGGGTCTTGGAGGAAAGGAGAGTTAGGAAGAGGGTGTCTGTCTGGAAAATACCTTGTTAGTTTTGAACAGGACTGTCACTTCAGTAAATAGTATTTTTACTTACAGCTCATCAGAAAAGATTTCATTTTACATTTTTGAGATTCATTTGCCCTCTGCACTGAAACGCAGATCCAGGATTTGGGGCTTGCTTTTTGTATTTTTAATTAAATGAGGAAGACGCACTGCAGAACAGCTGGTACCTTTGGGCTGATGGGCGCTCACCTGGGCCGACAGAAATTCGCCTGCACATCCCTGCCTTGATCTCCACAGAAGACAGTCTTGCAGCTCCAGTCTCCCGTGTCCCGGCTGAGTTTGTAGCAGAGTTTTTGGCTGTCCCACAGTCCCGGTTGTCAGTCCTGCTGTCACCTCCCAACTCCCTGGAGTTACACCCTGTGTACAAGAAAAACTCCTAGTAAAAATTTCACCAACCTTAACATGACAAAGCAGCATTTTCCAACTGGGAAATGAATAAACAGGGAAAAATTTGTTCAGACATTCCTAAGCAGCTTTCTTAGCAGGCTGTGCCACCAGCAGACTGCATCCAAGAGCAGACCTCCTCCCTCTCCCCACTGCTTTATGGGATGCACCTACAGAAAGGCAGTGATGCTGCGTGTGTGCAGAGAGCCTTGGCCGTGACTTAGAAACACCTATGGATGCGAGGGCACGTCTCACTGACTGCATGTGTCTGCCAGCCCCTGCTTTATAAGCATAGCGAGAGATTGGGGAATCTGCTGTGATTCATACGAATCGTTTCAGTCCCCGCTCCCACCCCCAGCACAGCACCCACGAGTGCCCGGGAGCTGCCAGACGCACACGGAGTGAGCACCACGCCTGCCTGCAGCTCCTCATTGAGCATCGGCTGCCAAGACACTCCCAGAGTATTTAAAACTTGATGCCACAAATTCTTTGTTCTTATCTGAAAAATTCCTGAAATGCTTTTTATTTTTATTACAGAAAACTCTCATATTCAGAGTGGCTTCATCACATCAGCTCAGCTGAATAAACGCACACCGACACTAGCCGTGGCGTTCTGCTGTTCCTGCTGGGTTTGGCGCTGGCAGGTACTGGCTGAGGTTTCTCTCTGCCTCTTGTCTCAGCCTTGAAACTGGGATTGTAAATTATTTTGGCCAGGGATAAACTGTCTTTGCTTGTAGAGCACAGAGCCACGCTGGCCTCTGGGTCTCAGCTGAGGCTTCTAGACGCTTCTAAAAATAAGTAATTATAAGCTATTATCTTTTAAAAATACCTGTAAAAAAGAGGGATCGAGAAGAGTCTCCTTTCCCAGCTGTTTTCTCCTCAAACTGCCAGAATTTTTTTTTTAAACTGCTCCTAAACTGTGTCTTTTTGGTCAGTTCTTTTCTGTAGCCGTTCATAAAACAAGGGTATGCAACAGTTTAAAAGTTAGGATGGGTATTTTGTACTTACATAGCAATAATCATTTGAAAACCACTACTAAGTTCTAAAATCCAAGCGATGAACAAAATAAAAATTAATTTCAAAAAATATTTTTATGCACAAGTTGATTACTCTTCCCAGCATGGAACTATTTTGCAAACAAATCTGAATTAGAGGTTGAGCTTTTCTATTTTTTTCCCCTAAGAAAAAATAGATATTGTAATTTTTCAAGATATTTTGGGCTTTTTCTTACTTGGCCAATTCTAATTAGTCACATTAGTCCCACTGTAGATTCTTTTTTCTCTTTCCAGAATGGGAGACCTTTGTTTTGAGTGATTCCTTTGTATAATTCGTAAAGTAGAAAACAAAACATTAAACATTACAAAACAAAACAGATGAAAATACTTTCAGCTTTGCTCATGTTCCTGCCAACTATTTTCCTTTATTAAAAAACCACACAAAACAGCTCCTTCTCAGCCCGTACATGACTGTATCGTTTTACTCCTTTAAAGGGGAAAGGAGAGCTGAGGATTAGCTCTCAGTCTGCTGGAAGGGCCAGCACCTAAGAAATGGCAAGGACTGGTTTTAAGCCTCTAAGCCAGCTTCTAATACTATTCCTCCCCAAAAAAACAAGGCAATAAGAATATATTGCGATGAAGGTACAAACTTTTAAGACTTCTTTAAATATATATTTTGAACAGCACACCGAAGCCATATTATTAAGAGATGAATAGTGTGAACACAATTTATTTGCCCATTGACTGCACTGGACAGGAGCCTCTGCTCTTTAGATCCATCTCCACAATGTCACTTCTCATTCCTTAGGGCTGGACCGTCAAAATGAGGGATGCAAGACTTCAAAAGCCAATAGTGGTATTTCCAGCAGGCCCTTCACCTCTCCACTGGTGCCTGTGCACATGCAGTCTCTCTCTGTGGGAGATAGGAACAGCTCGTGCACGGTAAGACGCAGAAATCAGCCTGGCGGAACTGTCCTCCTCGGGCTTTAGTACGGACGTCCAGTGCTGCAGGTTACTGGGGAAGAGAAACAGCAGCGTCCCAAAGCGATTTCATGGAGCTTCCAAAACCACCTGTGAGTAAGCGCTCTGCTTGGGGTAGAAACTTTTTCTTTGTCTTTTTTTTTTTCACTCCAGGCTTCATTTGTCCCTTTGGTTGCCTGGGAGGTTTTCACCAAGTCTTGAAGATGATCATGCTCTGGGGACACTCAGAACTGCCAGAAATGTTGCATCGCTGGCTGGTCCAGTCCATCAGAGTCTGTATCAGCTCCAGCCCTCCGGTCCAGCTGAAGATACCTGCTTTGCCTCCTAGATGCAACCACAGTCCAGAGGTGAGGTGCATGCCTGACTCTGAGAACGCCTCTTAAATATTCAGAGCGTGAAAGCTCAGAAAAATCAGAGCTTACCTAAGGCCTTAAAATTTGGGGCACAGCAATAAGTAGTAACTAACAGGTCACAGGGCTGAGCCGGGCTCCTTCTGCCCGAGTCTTGCACAGGCTGCTTTACCCCGACCCCAATTCCACCCCCAAGGCTGTCGCACACAATGATTTCTCGTTGGGAAGTTTCGGGAAGTTTAACCTACAAACTCGGGGCTGGGTGGGGACTCGGGGATTTGTGGTGGCCGCCACTCTGGTTTTCACTGTCTCAGGTGTGCGTAAAATGACGTGGGATGTTGTGCTTCATGCGACACTGGCCCGAGTTAACCCGTAGCCCTATTTTCCATCTGTAACCATGGCAACATGAGTTATCTTGCAGAGGTGCCTGTCACCCCGTGGTAGTAACACCCTGCTTGTCACAGCCGAACCTACAGCCCCACTGCTGGGATTGTCCATGTGCACATCCCAGTTGCCTGAAACTGCAAAAAAGCTCCCAAAAGCGAGGTGGGGTTTGCAGGATCACATTCTCTAATGCAATTCTGGCAGAGGCCAAGTGGGAAGTGGGGAGAAGAGCAGAAATGCTGGAGCAGTCCAGGCACAATCCCGGCTCTCGGCAATACCATCAGCTCCCTGGCAATGGGAGGAAGGTGTCAGGGTGGACGGGACACAAACGTGGCAGCTCCAGCAACAGCTCCGGGAGAGAGGAGCATCACCACTAACACGGCTCAGCTAATTTTGCCATGGAGCTCTTGAAAAGAGAGAATAAAGTAACGGCTGGAAACAGCCTCCCACTGAGTGCGTTACACAGCAGCATGTGGTCCTTTGCTGTCCATTTTTATAAAATATTTTTCATGAGTTTAACTGTATTCAAGAGAAGAAAGAAAGTTGCCTATACTGACCCTCTGCCTACATAGGAATTTCTCATATGGAGAGGTAGGATGGCTGGTACCATGAAAGGCGAGAACAAGTTTGTGGGTTGGAGTAGATGATCCTTAAAAGTCCCTTCCAACCCAAACCATTCTATGATTCTGTGATTCTAAATGCCTCGGCCATTTAGATTACCTTGCAGGATTTCACAGTTGCCACTTTTCACGAGGTACTGCCCATCTACTTGATCAGAACAACTGTTATTCCTCAAAAGTGGAATAGGCCTTCAAATTTTCTGAAACCTAAATCATTAGAAAGGTTTTACAAGACTTTGCTGTCTTTTTTACAAGACTTTGCTGCACTTGTACACTAAATTATCAGTACCGAGAAGCTAAAGAGTTAAATCAAAATCAGAGAGATCCAACAGATTCTCATAATGTCTTTAAAACCAAGATAAGGGGAAGAGATGAATATATCTTAAATAATGAAAAAGTCATGGATTCTAAAATTATTATTGAATGGATTCTTAGTAGTAGTATTAAAAGAAAAGTCATTTCTAAGCAGTCAGTGACTGCTGAGCTGGCAGTCCTACACTGTAACTATGATAATCCTGGTTGCTCAGATGCACCAAGACTTTAATTCCAATTAGTTTTACATTGAGTGTGTCACCTCACACACGAAGGAGGACAGAAAACACATCTATATTCTTATACAAACATGGTTTCCACACTCATTTCAGTATTGCACAATAGTACTAGAGGGGTTAGTTTCATCTCTGAGGCAAAGAATTGCATAGGAAAGTACAGGCTGGTGTAAATGAGCTATCAAGAATTACCCACACGTGAGGAGATGGGATGGGCACCCAGTGACGGGCTGTGAACTGCCAGGGACCAGCAGCCAAAGCAGAGCGTGGGGGAACAGTGTGCGTGAGGAACAAAAAAGCGAGATGTCAGTGGATGGTGGTAATTCTGCTTCCCTGTGCAAAGACACAAAGAATTGCTGCACGGTTTGGGGTGGGAAGAGAAGCTGAGATTCCAACAGCAGCACATGCATTAACCTTGCTGCTCTGTGTTGATCAGTCTTCCTACAGTCCCCAACTGACTATAGCACAGTAATAGAGCTTTTCTCCTTTTGAAAATGCTGTCTAGCGTTTCTGCCCACATCTGTAGCATGTTTAGCTTTCAAAGAGGTACATCTTGGGCAGGGTAAAAGGTCCAGGATATTCATTAGAATTCAGGAGTCTGTGAAATGGGAGCTTGTGCAAGAAAGTGTCTTCTGGCATTGAGGGTACCCCATTTCAGTCATCGATGGGGTGAGAAGAGAGGTGCTCAAGAGGAATATAGGGAAGCATACTGGATATGACAGGTGAAAATAAGGCCATCAGATGTGCACATCAATAAGCCAAGAATGACTGAGACCCAAACCCCAGTCTTCCCTCTGACACATGCTCTTTCATCAGGACTACCGCCGGGAGCTCCGGTGTCCCAGGGGTTTTGCTTTTCAGCCTCTCTCATTAGCATTTCCCTCTGTGAGACGTAACAGACGGTTTCTGTAACGTCAGTCTGGAGATCTGCAGCTCCTTTGCTGGAGATGGAGCATTTCTTCACCTCTCAACTGCAGCTAAAGCTGAAACGTGTACGAGGTCACCAGCAGGAGAGTCTGTGATGCCCCAACTTGTGCGGGTGAGCATTTGGTTCTGCACAGCCTCGACACCAAACCCGCCACACCCGGGATGAAATCTGGGTTATCTAAAGCCATTCCTGCCTCGAAACGGTGAGGTTCAAATAAGGTTGTCTAAGATGAGAGCTGCCTTGGAAGGCAATTCACTGCCTGCACCAAACTTTGAGTACAGATGAAAAATGAAATGTGCGGTGCTCAAATGTACAGAAACACACAGGCCAGGATGCTGGGAGCTTCTTGAGCGTTCAATGTGTTTGCAAATGTTCTGGAAAATGAGTACGTAGCAAGCTGGCAACATTTGGAGATGATACAAAATCAGTGAGGCGCATCCATGGTAAAACAGTGAGGAGTAAAGGAAGGATCTCATGACGTGCAGTGGCTGGGGAAAAAATTAACTGATTAAATTCAGAATTTGTAGGTTCAAAGTGATAGGTTAAAAAAAAAACAACCCAAACCGTAGCTGAACGTATTCAAGTGATGGATGTGGTGTTACTCAGCAGTTCGCGGAGAGCTGGCTGCAGGATGAGGGAAGGAGCGCAGCTACCTGCCGTGCCTGTGTGCTCCTTCCCTGGGTGCTCCCTAACGGGCACCGTGAAAGGCAGGCTGCTGGCGCGAGGGATTTGCGCAGTCCCAGCAGGGCAGGGCTAATTCTTATATTTGCATCATTCCGTTTAAGTGACAGACTGTACCAAGCGGGCAGCATGACGGTCCACAATCACAGAGCACTGTGAAACTGCAGGATGCCAGACAAACACACCCGAGAGAAGTTTCATACTGTAGCTAACCACAGTTCCTACTCATGTCACAGCCCAGTATAGCCAGCACTGAAAACTACACAATTAAAACATTTTTAAAGGGTGCGAAGCCTACATTATTCCTTCTATCAGTGCTTTATGAAAACAGCCAGCTGACTGCTATGCTGTGGAACGGCCACCATGTGAAAGTGGACCCAGGTAAGAAAGTATAGGACTGTAACAGAAATGCTAAATCATACTTTAAAGGCAGATATTTCTTTTCCAGAATACTAATGTAATTCCTACAGCACAAAGAACAAAAGCTTCCTTCTGTAAATCCATTTCAGAGAGACCACAAGATGGGGAAATCTATCACACTTAGGTAACTGGCATTGGAAGGGAGCTACAGGGTTAATCTATCAGTGAGCTTCGATGCTGGAGATTTAGTAATTCAGTGGCTGGAGAGAATGGCAGTGATGGAAACCACTAAAACCAACACGCAGATGCCTTACAACTTTGGACCATCGCAAAGAAAGAGGGACAGAAGTCATGTTATCAAGACCGCACAAGTTTGTTTGAGAAGGACCTACTGCCTTCTAACAGCATGGAAAAAAAACCACCCGACTTTCCATCTCCATGGTAACTCCTTCCTCCAAAGCACTTTTAATGCAATTTGTTTCCTGTTCCTCTAACTTCTTTGATGGCTTTAGAACAGAGCAGTCAAGGCTGAAGTGCCGGGAACACACCTACAGCAGGACAGTAGATGAGAAACCATGGCTTTGTCTTTAACAGCAAGTGATGAGCTGAGCTGCTGTCCCCTCCAAGGAGATACCTGTGTTACCATCACTAAACTGAGTATGTGCAGAATGATTACTGACTGCAGAAAAAGCCAAAGGCAAATTCTCTGCAGAAGACAGCAGGAGAGGATCAACACTGCTCCAGCCTCTCTCCTTGCAGGAGCTGGTACACGAGTTATACAAGTCACTTGTAGTAAAGGTCCCATCTCAGGACGGATCCCTGTGTCTGTATTCCAAAGGGCCTTGGTTTGTAACAGTAGTATTACTGGAGGTAACTACCCATGCTGGCCTTTGCTGCTCTTAGCATCCACACACCCTTTCGTGTTACTTGTCTTCCCTATTTATCCCAGAGGATAGCCAGGGTGAGAACTCAGAAGGGCCAGCCAGGGCGATGCCGTCTTATAAAACCCTGCTCCAGTCTGACAGACTGACACTATGAAAGGGAATTATCCTGAGTACAAATATTCACTCAAATGGACCACAAACACAGCCGCAGGACACTTTGTTAGCAACTGATAATGTAGGTAAGAAGTATTTTGTCAAATGGGCAGTGTATGAGAACACGTCTGAGCGAAAGAAATTTTAGCCTCTTAAATACTGAAGTTCCAAAATTAAACCCTTGTTTATATAACGACTGGGTCGCTGCTGCAGAACACGGGCGTTTGCAGCATTGTACCAAAAAAGGCCCTACGAAACGCAGACCGTCATACAACTGATAATGTAGGTAAGAAGTATTTTGTCAAATGGGCAGTGTATGAGAACACGTCTGAGCGAAAGAAATTTTAGCCTCTTAAATACTGAAGTTCCAAAATTAAACCCTTGTTTATATAACGACTGGGTCGCTGCTGCAGAACACGGGCGTTTGCAGCATTGTACCAAAAAAGGCCCTACGAAACGCAGACCGTCATACAGGGCCCCGAGCCTCCCGCAGCAGCAGACTCTGCAGCGTGCTGCCGCTTGCCACGGGGGCTTTCTGCTCGTCCCTGTCTCTCCCAGGCCTCCCCCCCGTTCATGTCCCCACCTGATCCACCCGCTCAGCCGGCACCGCACCGTCTTGGGCAACAATGGGGTGAGCTCGAATCGCCGGCCGGGCTCTGCGCAGGCGGGGGCGGCACCGGGGAGCCCCACGCAGCCACGATGCTCGCGGGTCGCTGGTGCCATTCGCCTCTGCAGGGAGAGGGATCCTGGTACCTGAAAGCAAAGGGCTGCTTTGAGACTTAACCCTGAAACTCAAATCCTCATCCTTGCTGCTCATTAAACCTCCACGGGGGAGAATGGGGTGGGAAAGCAGGGGTGTTGCTGCTGGCTCCTAGCTAAGCGTGTTTTCCAAAACGGTCCTTCCTTTGCGCTGTCCTCTTACACTGAACACAGTCAATTTGCAGACCATGAGTTGGATCTTGTGGATTTAAACAATGATGCAAACTGTATTTTTTTCTTTTCAGAATAAGAAATAAAACTGGTAATGAAGACAAGAAGTCTGCAGTCACTCCAGAAAACAGTCAAATATCCCTGCTGCTTTAGGTTGGCTAATTACAAATACCGCCACAGCAAACTACAAGTAAGAAAATTTACACACAAGATACAGCAAATAACTTTATGGAGCTTCCCTACTGCAGAGTATCTTTAAAAGGCTTTCCAGAAAGCTTTTACCACGTTACTAAACACACCTTTATTTATTATTTTTTAAGAAAAGAGCATAAAAGAACTAAATCCAAACTAAATATTTAACCAAATAGCAATTAACTAACAACGATGAATGGTAAACAGTCCTAGTCCCATGCTAAACCGGGACTTTAAAGCCCATTTATCTAAGCTAAAGCTGCTCAAGGGGAAAGGCAGGTTTATTGAGTAAACTTTGTCTCAGCCACCTCGCTATTAAAACAGTCTACAAACAGAAACTACATCATATATTCTGTGAGAGAGAAAAAAAGGAGCAAGAGCATAACAATCCATCGCATGGAAGTTACAAATGCTATACGGAGCAATTATC
>NW_009213185.1:0-346 GCF_000690835.1 Fulmarus glacialis | reverse complement strand
TAAAAGCAGAAAAAACATGAAGCTGTAAACCAGCCACTTTCAACCCCCATGGCCTTGTGTTAAAATAAAAGTGAGGGACCCCTTAAATTCCACCCGTTGTTCCCATTTGGCCTAGGACAGCCATTCCCACTTACCACTGGGAAGGAGCGAGCCTGGGCAGAGTTGCCCAAGGTTTTATCCATGTGGAGCCCTTTGTAACAGAATTAGCTGATTCTTATCATCATCATCAGTATTATTATTATTGTTGTTGTTATTGGTATTGTTATTGTTATAATTGTTATTAGTGTTTTAAATCATCCTCATCGCTCTGGGGAAGCAGACCAGCCCGGGGAGGGGGGGGCCGTGC
>NW_009213184.1:0-6788 GCF_000690835.1 Fulmarus glacialis | reverse complement strand
CTCTTCTGGAGTTGCCTGCCCCTTCTTCTCATTAGGGTTTTCTTCTTATGTGCAGTCTGAATTTCCTTTCTATAATTCAGCCCACCTGTTCTTACCTTCTCTGCTGTGTGCCTACAGAAGAAATCTTTTTTCCATTTCTCTGAAACTTCTTGAGTACCGTCTTGTTCCCTCAGACTCCTTCTCTGTACACTGAGCATCTCTTCATTCAGCCTTTCTCAGAGATCATGTTTTCTGGTCCTCTGGTCATTCTTACAGCTGCCCTCTGCAGTCTCTGTGCTTGCTTACTGGCTCTCCTGAAGCAGAGTGCTCTGAGCTTTATTTGTAATAGAGCTGAGCTAGCACAGTACTGTTTTAAATCATTTTAGGGAGACAGCAATACCAGAAGGAAATGCAGGAATATCTTCTTTAAAAAAGCAAGTAAGGAATAAGAGGATATGTTTTGTGATAGAAGCCAAACAAATAAGGAACCAAAGAAATGGTTAAGTTTTCCAAATGAATTCAATATTTAAAAAAAAAAAAAGAAAAATCCCATATACAATGCAAATGTAATGAATAAAATATAGCTAATATTGCTAGACTGAGGGAGCTTTTATAAACTTGGCTGAAAAAATCTGCAGTAAGGAGTTTTAATGATATGAGAGAAATAAAATGTGTAAGCAGTTTAAGGAAAAAAGAAATCCCCTAAGTGGGGAAATGAAGCCTGTGCTGCTTTGCAAGGGGGTGTCTGTGTACTTCAGTGAGAGAGAGAAAGAGAAATTGCATTTCTGTTGGTAATTCTTAATGAAATTGAACTATTTATAGCAAGACAGTTGCTATAACAGTTCAGTTGCCAAAATTTTAAGGAAAGACCCTAGGTCATAATAAATGACAGCAAAACTAGCATCTGAAATAAAGAATTTACTTTGCAGGAGAGAAGAGCAAAGAATATGTTAATTCATACAGCATATGACTACTGTCATTCGTACAGATGGATAATAAGGGTATGTTTATATAGACTTTTTTTTTTTTTTGAGATGCGTTTAGGTTAACAAGTCTTGCTTTCACGGAGATGAAACGTGCATCACCAGCGCCAGGGTGGTTCATCTAGCCCGGACAGCACATGACACTGCCAGTGCTGGGATTTCCTGGCAAGGGTCCAGCTGCTTGAGGGCAGAGGGAATCCGTACTGGGGTGCCAGCCTCCCTGCCGCTGTCCCTGGCTCCGCCCCGGAGACCCTCATGCAACATCTCTTGTCTCTGTTTCTCTTTGTATAAAATAAGAGGAATGTATTTTGAGTCTGTGTCATGCCTTGGGTTCTGTGGACGACAAACACTTTCTCCAAAGGGGAGTTTCTAGTTCTAAAACTACTTCTCAGTGGATCTACCAGGCACACCGTTGGGGTATGTATGCCCTTCCAACATGAAGATTACATATGCTTTTGTCCTGAAGCTGCAGCAAAAGTGTAAATTAACTAATCCATTCCACACCCTGCCCCCCAAACACTAAAATGTCCCATGAAGGGACCGTAAAGTCCTCAAAAGTTGCAGTTCAGTCTGAGACCCTGCAGGGATTCATCTCCTTCACCACCATTCAGGTTATTGAGGCTCAAGAGAGTTTCTTGTATTTGTTCCCCTCTTTGACTTATCCTTCCCTTTGAATTATCCTACTGGACTCTTGAGTTAGCCTATAAGCCTCTTCTGGACTCTGGTATCTCAAGAGTAATTCAGGCAATTAGTTGCTGTCTTACAGAGCTAACTGCTGATGCAAACCAGGTATCATCCATGAAGAAAGCAAGGGAAGTGCTAAAAAGAAAAATGCTGAAGCCTAAAACTGATATAAAATGAATGAGAAAAGGCAGGACTGGACAAGGCTGTCTTTACTCCCCCATTTGTGTTTTACTCCCCCATATGTTGCTTATGCAACATATAACATTCCTTGCTGCCAGCAACAGACTAGCCCGTCACACATAACTCACTGTCTGGCCATCACATCTGTAACTTGTGTCATATGATATTATGTAAAAAGTAGGCAAAGCAAAAGGGAGTGTTATTGCAGTCTAATATTATTTCTGTGGAATCTAGTGCAGCACAGTAGATGTGTTTCAAGAAGCCACAAAAGAGGAGAGAAATTGTTTTCAAGGTGTTAATCAAATATATGAAACTGATTTTGCCATCCTGAACCTCAGGCTAAAATAGATTCAGGTTTGAATATTTGTTTCAAAAATCTGTTGCCAGAAAAGTGGGATCAAATCCAGGACTTCGCGGGGGAAATGAATTTTGGCTTTGATAGCACAAGAGTCTGGCTCCTGCTTGGGATGCAGCAAGGGCGGCTGGTTCACTTCCATGGAAGATGGAGATGCCTTCCCTTGCCCCACTCAGAGGAAGTGCATTGGAGCTCATGTGGGGTGAATTCATGGTTCTTAGTGTTTTTGGAGACATTCAGACTGCATTTGTTCATGCTTCAGTGGGCAGCTGGATTAGTTTTGGGGTTTTGCCAATGATAGCTGGTCTTTCACCATTAATGTCTCGGACTAATATATTGGATTTTCATAATTGTGGCTCTCATCCCTTTATGTGTCAAATAAGTTTTTGGATAACGTGTCTCCTGATGTAAATCTGCAAGATATAATGAGTGAAGGTAGAGGGAAAGGCAAGCAGGACCGCGGGACAGGCTGTGAGAGAAGGTTAGTGACAAGGGGCTTCTTGGAGAGAAGTAAGATGATGAAGGGGAAGGAAGGTACAGGGCTAGCCAGATGGAGGATGCTCAGGGTAAGTTCCTTGACACCCAGCCTCCTGCTGATTCACAGGTTTCGAGTTTTGGTTTAGGCATAACCTCTGAAAAAATATTAGTAACTAACTGGTGCATTACTATCAGATAGCAAAGGATCCAGTTCACTTAAAAGACTAGACGCACTGCTGTGGTAATGCAAGAGTTAATCATCGGTTACACAGATCCTCAGCAACTGAAACAAATAAGCAGGCCGATAGATAGAAGCTATTTGTCTCTGCTGGATCCAAGAAACCATTATTTTGGCACAAAGAATGAGAGAGGGCAGATAATGGAGTTGCCCACACTCCAGGGCGCAAACACACAAATCCTCACACATTGCTTCATGCAACAAACTCTCTGGTAAAGTTTGTTGGCTCGTTCCAAATGAAGTTCATCCAGATAAAAGATGCACTTCTAAATTTCACGTCCTTCACACACACTACAAATGCAGTTGGTGCTATGGACAGGATTTAATGGCCTAATCTGCAGCATTATGATTTCACCTTCTTCCTTTAAGGAAGATGCAAAATAATCACAAAGTCCTGGTCCATTTACATTTTCTGGGTCACACTGGAGGAGCCCCTTGGGCTGGGCAGGTTGATCCAGGTTCTTTCTCCCATGGTAACACCTCTTTTCTTTTTTTGTTGGGAGACTGTATGAGCATTTCCCTTCTTTTCTGCTGTGACAGGGTTTCTAGAAGAGCTGAGCACAGTTCCTAGCATCGTGAGCTGAGGCTGTCCCTCATCACTGGAGAGACAAAAGCCGTGCAGACAAGATGCTCTGGCAGGATGCTCTTCATCCTCTAGAGATCCCTAGAGCAGTCTAGGTCCCAGGGGGTAGCAGCAAGCAGGTAGCACTCTCTAATATCCCACACCTGAACCGCAGAAGCCCTGCCTCAATGTTAAATAAATACGAGCAACTTCAGAGGATCTTGTATATTAACATGGTGTCGGCAGATCATGGGTTGGAAGTAACTTCTCTAGGGGCTGAAAGGTTCCCTTCAGAGGGAGCAATGTAGCCAGGCCGTTGGGAAGCCTTTGGCTCATGCTATACTTTTGTTGACTCCCATATATTTGTATGTGGGAAGGACTATTTTTAACTCTGATGAGAGTGTTGCTTCAAACATGGTGAAAGCTCTGTAGCAGAGAACACAACTACTTCTTAAAATGTAGGCTGTTCAGTGCATGGAAGAGCTCACAATCGTGGGGGCCTGGACTGTGGTGCAGGCAGTCCTTCCATCTTTGTTTTCATAACAATGAGCACAGTTATACAGTGAACACCCTCACTCAGCCACTCAGCTAGAGGGGAAAAGCCTTTGAAGTATACCCGTCTAATCTCTACAGGAGAGCTGGGGAGCCTTGTGAGAGCTCAGTCCCAGAGACACCTTTTGGGCTCAGGTTGTTCTCTCCTTTAAAAGGGGCATACCCCAATTCCCATACAACTAAAGATCCCTGCTAAAAATATTGACAAATTGCATGCTGCAGTTGTTATATGTGGAGAAATCAAACTCAATATTTTACCCAGAGATCCTCGAAGTATCCCTAGATCATAAAGCAAACACTCAGTTGACATTTATTGTTTTTTTCCCCTTATATTGCTTTGCTATTTCAGGTGTGCTGGCATACTCTACTCTAATTTTATTTCTTCCCTTATGACTAATCTATGATGAAGACATCGTTGTATTTGCAAGGAGAGAAGCAGCTCCATAGTGAAAAAGGCCTTGCCAAGTAAGGCAGGAGGGAAAACAATACCTCAACACTTCTTGTCCATCATTCACCTGCCCTCCTACAATGCAAGCAATTCAATGAGTATCGATTAGTATCATTCTTATTAAAACTTTCCAGCTTAAAGTGCTAAGTTCTTTCCCCTACAGAGATTTCTCTTTTATGGGAAGTTTGATGTCAAAGTCTAATTCTGTTTCCTTCTCAGACTCAACCGCATACCAAAAGCCACTTAAAGTTGCCAGAAAACTTCAGATTCAACCACTGCCTGAAGATCCTCAGTGGACCCTAATGATTTTTCTCCCCACAGAATACCACAGTAATCACTAAAAATTTTGCTGAATAAATAGAGAAATAAAAGATACAGCTGCTTAGCGTACATTAAAACTAAGCTCTATAATGAAGGGCATAATAAAAGTCAAAGTAAGAGGTAAGAAAAACAGATGGTTAAAACCCAGGAAGCAAAGGAGCTTCAAGTCAGAAGTTACGCTGATGTGAAAATTTAAGCAGGATTAGCATTAGGCTTAATCATTATTAATGCAATACTTAGTCTTCATTTTCTGTTCCTGTCCAGACTTGCATTTGGTAAAATACCATTGAGAAATACACACTGTTATTCTCATTTTATAGTGAGATTAAGCTTTTAAGCCTTTTCAACAAAAGCTGTTGCAGTTGCAATGGCTGAGGCTAGAAACTGTAGGCTGCTGTATCTACCTCTTCACCATTGAATTGCTCTCATTTTGCAGATGTCCTTGCAAATCTACAATCATTCCAAACAGCAGCCTCTTGTGTAGGAGGTGGACAACTGGTGAGGCGGGTGAAGGTACCAGAATGGTGCCACAGACTTGAACATGTACTGTGAGGCTGTGAAAGCTTTGTCCTCTGCTCTTCAGCCAACACCCAGCCCTACTTGCAGGGCCTGCCTGCAGCACACTGCCAGCCAGCCTTGTGCCGCTCTGCCTCGCACATCACAAGAGGACTGAATCAAAAAAGTAAGGTCTACAGTTAATATTTTCACCAAATAGATGAACTGTGTACTGCTCTGTATATCATCCACAAGTGGCACATCATGAAAGAGTCACTATCAAGGTCCTAAAATATATATCCCTTGGCAGCTATCCTCTACCAGGCGAGGCCACTTAAAGGCTGCTTTCAGCACTTATGCTAATGCTGCCTCCGTGGGTGGCAGAAGCAATGTGCCAGCTCAGCAGCTGCTGCTTGTCCCAACTTTCAGGACACCTCTAACCATCACAGAGCTGTAACTGGAAATCCCAAAGCTGTTTTCCAGTTCCATTTTCACAGCCCACAACCCACATTGTGAAAATCTTTGAATCCCAAGGAACATTAAAAAACCTTCACCTTCTCTAATAGAAGATGAAAATACAGAGTGAGATGCTCTTTTTTTTATACTGTAGCTTTTTTGAATACTGCTTAGCAGTCAGAAACGAAATTACTACCTTGGCTTCATCATTGAGGCCATAGTGTAGTTCTTCCCTCACAATCAGATGCTTGTGGAACACTAGTTGCATCAGCAGTTCATGACCACTCTGCACAGTGGTGTGTTCCTCTGGGGTACTTTAGTAAACATAATTTCTGGCCCTAAGCCACATTTTATGTCTTTTTAGTGCTGCATATGAATGGCAGTCCTTTAATTTAAAGTGGGACATTTGAAGTTGATTTTACAGGGAATCAGGTTTTCCTCTGGTACCTGGGAACTACTCTGGGGAAATAACTATTTCCACTCCAAAGGCACCCTAAAGTCATTTGTTTCCTTCCAAACTGAAAGCAGTTCCACTGATGGTGGCACCTCAGACTGCAGTTCACTATGTGAATTGCTAGTGATTTGATTAATTTTCGTTCCATAGGAACATTCATATAAGAAAAATTGTAAAAGGAATGTTTATATTCATACAACAAGATATTTCTCTTATGCTTTACAACATTGGGTTATTTAAAAAATATTTTACTTTACATGAAATTATTTAGTTTTTCTTACTCTCTGATTGCCTTTTGTCATATTTGATTATTGCAACATCTTTACAATTGCAACCCACAGTTGCTCAGAGACTCCCCCTTTCTTTGCTGCATCCAGTGTTTGAGGCTTGCCCTCAGATTTATGTGCTTCATACCCTATCATTACTCTATGCCTTCCTTGGCTTCTAACATTGAAAGCCAGTTGCCACCACTAACTGGCTTCTTCGGATGCCCCCTTCTAAAATTTTCAAATACCAACTTGTGTAATCTTCTCCATCCTGGCCCTCATGTTTGGAGGAGCTCTTTAAAATCATAGATAGAATCATAAAAGTTGGAAAAGACCTC
>NW_009213183.1:9830-11727 GCF_000690835.1 Fulmarus glacialis | reverse complement strand
GGCCGGCTGGGCGCTGCCATCTTCGGGTGGCCGTGGCGCCTGCCTTGTCCTCGGGCCCTGCACGCAAACAGGCAGCTGCCTGACCCGCAGCCCCAGACTTCCTCAGCCCCACTGTTAATCACTTTTGCCTTTGCGCAGGGAAGCTCTCCGACAGACCAACGTGAAAATGCATCGACTCTTCCCAATCTCCATTTCCTCTTTAGTTGAGATACTGTTTTGGCTTTGAAAAGCCACTTCGGAAAACCTGCACTTCAGAAGTGAGGGCGGCAAGCAAAAGTGTTCAACTCTCAAGATTGGCTGCCCCCTCTTTCTTCTGAGTGCTAGAAAGTATTTGTTATGAAAACACTGTCCTTGTGATGTACTGGCACTGATTCTCTGCTTCCTCGTATTAACAGGCAATCTGGCTCTTGTCACAGCACACTTTCATAAGGATGAAGAAAATAAAGACCCCGTAAAAAGGGAGTGGATTAGGGTGTTTGGGGAATACACATTGCACAGACCAAGTGACCTAGCTGCAACGTATCCGCAATCCAGAGATTTGATGTCATCAGTTCCCAGGCGGTTCTCTGGTTTGCAAACGCAGCCATCCGTATACCAGACAATGTTACCCCTGTAGCCCACCTCAGATGCTGACCACCAAGAAATAACCCATCAGTTGAAAAGAACTGAAGTAGTGCTAGGTGAACATTGGCTTATGTGTTCATATTCTAAGCGTGAAGAAGGACACGAGCATGGCCCTATAGATATCACAAGGGTAAGTCTGAAGAAGAATCTCCAAGAATGGAAATTCTTGGATTACATAGCATATACTAGCTGTCGTATAACAATTCATTTTGGAAGGGCTCTCAGGCTCCAGTCCAGCCTCCTACTCAGAACAGAGTCAATGCTGAATTCATACCAGTTTTCTCAGGGCTTTGTCAGTTGGATCATAGAAGTCTGCAAGGACGGAGGCTGGCACACCTTTCCCAGTCCCTGTTCCAGTGCTTGACTGGCCTCATGGGGAAACTAATTCCCCTCCCACCCCTTCTATTAAGTAGCAATCTGCCCTATTTCAGTTTAGGACAACTTGTCTCTTGTCCTCTGACTACGCATTTAAATAAAGAGAGGTTAGTGAGGAGACAGACAGGCTCTTCAGTACCAGAAAGCAGCTATTAGGCGTGTCCCCGAAGTCTTCTCCAGGCTAACTATGATAAAGGCCAGTCCCTCAGCCTCTCCTCCTGGGGCAAGTGCTCCAGCCCCTCACCATCATGCTATCCCTCCTCACCAGGATGTCCCAACCTGGATACAACTGTACGGTAAGAGATCCTGTCAAAAACCTTGCCTAAGTCAAGGTAGATGACATCCACGGCTCTTCCCTCATCCACAGAACCAGTCATCTCACCATTAGAAGGCACTGAGGTTGGTCAAACATGATTTACCCTTGGTTAATCTATGCTGGCTACTCCCAATCACCTTCTCCTTTATGTGCCCAAAAAAGGCATCCAAGAAGACTTCCTCCACAGTTTTCCTCACAGACCGAATTGAGGCTGACTGCCTTACAGTCCCCCAGATCATCCTCCCCACTCTTTTTGTAGATGGATGTAACACCAGCCTTTCCCCAGTCATCAGGGATCTCCCCTGATCTCCATGACCTTTCAAAGATGATAGTGGCCTGGCTATGACACTTGCCAGCTCTCTCAGCACGCTTGGGTCATCCTGTCTGGTCCCCCAGACTGTGTGTCAAACTTTCTCAGTAACTGCTGATCAATTGTCCTCCACTACTGGTAGCCCCTCTCCTTGCGCCCTGCCTCGAGGCACAAAGGCCTGGGGACATCTTGTCAGTGAAGACCAAGACAGGGATGGCATTGAGTACCTCAGCCCACACCCTACCTAGCACGAGACTGTTTCAGCCTGTAAA
>NW_009213183.1:6842-9801 GCF_000690835.1 Fulmarus glacialis | reverse complement strand
CATCCCTGCCTATCTGTGAGATAGCTGCTCCTCTCCAGCAGCTAAACAGGCACTTGACACTCCCCAGTCAGGCTCAGTCCAAACCCAGGAAGCATGAGTTCTCCCTGATCATGAAATAGCCCCAGCAGGAAACAGAGAGCAGGGGATGTTTGAAGGAAAAGCCTCCACTGTCCCTCAGTGGGAAATACTTGTATGCTGCAGGTTGGTTAAGTATCATTCAGGCTGGCTACAATAGCTTCTTCATTAAAAATAAATGTGAAGAGCAATTCTGCAACTTTAGAAATTAAAATGACGACTATTCAGAACATGGGTCACATGCAAAAAGGTTAGAAATACTGCATTCTGGGAACAGAGAGGTTTCAGAAAGACCCGATCCTGGAAGAGAAAGTTGGCATGCCTCAATAGCATGGCAATGGGGGTTACTAGAGGCAAAAAGGCATTCTTCAAATAGTTGAAGTTCTGCCCAATACAGGAGTATAGGGGAAAACAGAATTGTAAACTGTTGCAAGTTACATATGAAAAAAAACAGAGTGAAGAGGCCGAAAAATACTTTTAGGAATAACTTGCTAGAAGTATGAAAACTAGTAAATTCTTTTTCAAATACATGAGGAAAAGAAAGCATGCCAGAGAATCTGGCAAGAAGACAAATCAAGATTAAAGGGATTACTCAGAGACTATACAACCATTGCAGAAAAAAAAGTATTTTTTTGTTTTGTTTTACATCTTAATTCAGTGCAAAGGAACTTGAGAAAGTTTCTGTGCCAAAAAAATTATTTGTTATTTGATGAAGGGATACATTGGAGGTTCTGTTTCACCCTGAAGAGTAGGAGATTAAGTTATAGAACAAATCATTAACACTAATACTAACAAGTCACCAGGACCAAACTGTTTTCACTCCAGTGTTGTAAGACAATTCAGAGACGAACTATCTTAAATATCAAGTCTCTTGCTAAAAACTTATATGGCAGGTGGCTATTGCAGTGCCAATTTTTAAGGCAGGCATTAAGGGATTTAATAAAACTATAAACCTGTAAATCCAATATGAATTATGAAGCAAAATAGCAAAAACAAACAAACAAACCAACCCACCACACTACACCAAAAACCCACATTGAACCAAAAACCAGTATTAGTGAACATGTAAATAAATAGGACATACGGGGGAGGAGTTGACACAGGTTTTGTACATAAACTCATGCCGTGCAGATCTAATGGCATTATTTAATAAAGTCAAACATACTCAAGGGAGATTCAATTCATATAATTACTAGGATTTCCAGAGGCCTTTGAGAATGTCACTTATTAGAAGCTCTTGAAAGTAAGTTGTCATTGGATGAAAAGGAAGGTCCTGTCATGAATGAACAGTTTTTTAGGAAATAAAGAGTAAAAAATGAATTTTCACAGTGAAACCATTTTACCAGCAAGTCCCATAGGACTCTTGAGCTGGGACATCTTCTGTTCCTTGAGTTGGGACCTATTCTGTTCATCACAACTGTGAAAGATCTGGAAAAGGGACTTAGTAAAAACAATCCCAAGAATACATACATGTTGGACCCTTGAACTGTCTGTTACGAAAAGGAACAAGTTCACAATTCCTTTTCAAAAACATCAGCTCTGTTTTCGATAGCGGTCAAAAAGCAAACTGAATATTAGTAATGATTACAAAAGTGAACAAAACAGAAGACATGTTATGCCACAGAATACCTCTATGGTAAATCTACATCTCTAATACTGCGTGCAGTTCTGGTCTTCCATTGCATTTTGTGCCCCACTCTTGAAAATGAGATATGCATATATGATTTTATAGATTCTCTAGCGTATACACATACATATATATACACCCAGAAAGACAGAGAGAGAAAAGAACAGAGTTGATTGAGTGTGTGAAGCAACTTCTATAAAAGAAGCAAATGAATAGTCCTCAGCCTGGAAGAGGGACAGCTGAGGTAGAATGACAGACACCTGCAAAATCAGGAGTGGCATGAAAGGGGTGGTGGGGGATTGACCATTCACCAGCTATTCCAACACAAGCATTATAGGCTTCAGCTGGAACAGGCAGATGGATGATCTGTTACAAAGAAAGAGGTACTTCTCCATACCACACAGCTGAACTGAGGAACTACTTACCACAGGGTACCCTGTGTGCCAAAAGGGTTTGGAAAGCACCTGGACAAATCAATGGAGGAGAAATCTATCCAAGACTATAAAATGCAAAGGTGTTGCTGCCATCTTTGGAGGTCCCCGAGACACAAATTGCTGGAAGCTGGGAGACTATGCTAGGAAAATAACGCTATATGCTTACAATATTATTAGCGTTCCCTACATATTTGTCGTTGCCTGCTTTTGGAAGCGGGATACTGGACTTAGTTCTGACACAGTCATTCTTACAGTCCTATATTGTTAGAATTGTTAAGTTAGATGTTGTCTCAGAGATGCAACAGAAAGCAAAAATTGTCCAGGGAGTTTCTCAAGAAGCCCCCACAATGCAATTCAGTGAAAGAGGAGAAAGGATTTGGAGGCCAAATCCAGTTACAAGAGGACTTTAAACCATGAGAAAACAGTCTCCTGCTATTCAATTTTTCCGTATTCAGTCAACTAGTAATTTGTATGTATTTTTGGTAAACAGAAGTAGTCAGTAAAAACTAATTCCATCATCAATTTTTATTTCTGTAAGAAACAGCCCAAGGTCATCAATGTCGGTTGATTTGTTAAGTCAGAGGGGTAACTCAGGTGTGTAAGAGGCAGATTCTTGTTCCCAGAAAAGTATGTACAGCAGCATTCTCACTAAACCCAAATTAAACTGGAATACGTGCAGAGCTGAACCAGTATTTCTACATTAGCAGTTTGGCTCAGAATCAGCTTGAATATTTAGTGGTAATCCCAGACCATCTCTACTTGCTTTGTGCTGTTCCAAACCAAACTGAAGTGAAAGTCCTGTTCGGGCAAAACTACTGCACTT
>NW_009213183.1:0-6811 GCF_000690835.1 Fulmarus glacialis | reverse complement strand
TTCTGAACCGACTCACAACTCACACCAGAGATGAGCCAGGGACTCACAAAAATAAGCAGATCTCAGACAAGATACAAAGCCAAAACTGGATTCGTAGATACTAGAGCCAGAAGTGACTGCTGTGATCATGTCAGACATGCTGTACAACATGAGATCGTCTCGGTAAGATATTCTCTGAATTGCATATTTTAATCAATCATCAAATACTGGCATTACATTGTTTAAAAAAAAAAAGATAACTTCATATTCTTTGTCTGATATAGTGAAATAGTCTGTACCGGTTTCTCAAAAAAGCCTGTCAGAAGACCTCTGAGTGAAGATAAAGTGTTTGTCAGGGGAGTAACTACAAAGTATCTATTGAAGAAGGCAGTTGTAGTCTTCCAGCTTCAAAACAAGAAAAAGCAGCAAGGGGATTAACAATCTATTTGTCATCAGGCAGAAGATTTTTCATTACAGAACACCAGAAATGCTTTGGTCAAAGAAAAGCTGCACAGAGGACACATGGATCTAAGAAGTCACCTAGGATCTAGGAAGTCACAGTAATACTTATTTGCCTGGATGGCGAATGAGGCAGTCAAGGAAACAAGTAAGATCAGTGTTTTCCAGCAGTTTTTCTATCCCACTTACAACTAAGACCCAAAGGAGAGAGGTCAGAATATTTCTGCTTAAATAATAATAATAAAAAAACCAAACTACCAAGCTAAAAGCAAGCTATTTTTTGAAAGAGGGGCTCCTTGTGTGAGCTTCTGTAGTACTTCTCAACCTCACAGCTCAGTGGGCAGTTGGGAAGATGACCAAAGAGGAAGGGAACAGTGCTCCTGGAAGCAAAATTCAATGGCCAGCTCTTACGCAAATGCAGAATTTGCTCAGCACCACCACCCCCAATCATTACAATTTAATAAGTCCAAATTAATTTTGTGCTCTTGCTATGCGATTTGGAAAGAGTCATCATCTTGAGCTGGCTACCACATGTAAGAGCTAGAACAGGACTAAAGGGGTACTACACCTGAATTGATAGAGGACCTGAGATTTTCCTGGCATGCACATAAAACAAGAACCCCCAGCCTAAACAAGCAACAGTTAATTTTGGATGTATGGTACTATATCTGGGGGCGGTGAGCCTGGGGGGAAAGCTGGAAGAGCTTTAATTTCTTTGTTTGGCAACACCATAAAAAAAGAAACAGCTTCAGTGAGGAGATGGACTGCTGTGAGCTCTATCAACACCCTTCTGCTTCTAACTTGCATGCTGGAAATCTGTTCTGTGACACTTTTGAAAGGTAAGGTAAACAGATTTTTTACATTAGCCACAGTATAAGTCTACTCACAAAGTTCATGTAAATACCACTATAAGGAAAAAATAACTGAAAAGGGTAATTTCGTAAATACAAAGTAGATCAACACAGAACATGTCTAGCATCTGGTAAAAGCTCTCGGGTCCAGTTCTGGAAAAAAGGAGGAATCCATCTCATCTGACAGAACTTAAGAGTTGCACAGATCAACCCCATGACTTCTGCTTATACCTACACAATTTAATAACAACAGGAGGAACTTGATTACCAAAGATCTAATATGATATGCAAAATGCATGATCGTACTTGATGCTGATTCAAATAGAACAATTATTAGGCCAGGCATGCTCGCACAGCTGGAGAAAAGCTATTGGAGCTACACCCACTAGCCTGTTTCAAATTGGTGAAGTGCTGGGAGAACTAAAGGAGAAAGCTGTGCTGAATAATAAATGCTGGGGAACGTCCTACAAATTCAGCCTATGAAAATTCCCTTTAAACATATCACCCAAATGAAGTAAGTGAATTGTGGGTGACTGGCTTGTAGAGAACAATAAGCAAAACTTATAACAATAGTGACTTAATGGGTGGGTTTTGTACTGAGACCCCAGGGACCTTAAAATTGTTGGGGAATTTCTCAAGTCCTTGCGAATCCAAAACAGAAATAGATTCTTGTTTATTTGCTTGGTGTTTCTGAAAAGCAGCAGATAGTTTAAAAAAAAAAACCCAACACCAAACCAACCAACCAGCCAACAAACCTCACACAGTTGCAAAGAACTGGTGGACCTAACAAACATTGTTATAAAACTGTTTGTACAGCATTGTGTATTTCAGTGTTCAACAACAGTGTAAGAAACTTTCTGGCTTAGAACTGGGAATTCCTCTGTGCCAGTAAAGATACAAATTGTACTGCACTACTCCACGTCTCTAGCTTGATAATGTAGATGCCTTTTTTTCCCCCCAAAAAAAGCTACTTGCAAAAATAGACCCAAATAAAAAAGCAGGAATTGGCTTCTTCATATGTGAATGTGTACTTGAATCAAAGGGCCATTGCAGCCACTCCTATAAACTGTAAAAATAGGATGTCCCTAGATGTGGCACTGTCGGCATGAACTTCTCAAATCAAAGATAACAATTCTCAGAGAGAGATCCCTATATGACATTAGTAAGCAACTGGAATACCTTTTAGAAAACATGGCCACTCTGGAATAACATACGAGAATACTTTTGAACACAGAGGGGGAAAAAATTGTTATTATGGAAAAGTCCATTCATGAATATAAAATGAGGCAAAACCAATGGACGGGGGGGTACCAGTATGCTCTGTTTTACCAGGATTCTGAAGCTGTGTCACGGTTGGACCCCCCCTTGGACGTTTTGGGGGTTACAAAACTAAAAGGACAATCCTACAAGACAAAATGCAGGGAGAGTTAAAAATAAAAAAGGCACAGACAAGTTAATTGATGCGGCTTGTATTGCAGGAGAGGTCCCTGCAGCTGTGTCTCGTTGGGATGGTAACAAGGGTGAGCAGGTAGCCATGGATCACTTAACAGAAAGGCCCACAGGCTTTGCAGAGTAATGCTAACAATCTTCAGTTCCTTCTGATTGCTTTGTGGCAAAATTCAGTCTTTGCCTTTCTTAGAAGCTGTGGGGAGGCTTGTTGTTTTTCCTTTCTTCTGCAGTTACTGTGATTTCGTATTTATTAGTGTTTGATTTGTTTTGTTAATTCATTAATAACATCAGCCCAGAAAACACAAGCACCCCTGACTGTGTTAGAACTGTTACAATCACTCCAGTCTTATCCTGCCTCTCTTTTCATGATACTCAAAATGTAATGACACAGAGGGAAACATACATCAAGTCAAACAAGCAAGCAATTAGAAGCAAGTTTGCCATTGGCATTTGTCTTCTATTTGTCTGAGAGGAAAAAACCAAACAATCCCCACAGCAAAACAACAACAAAAAACCAGTTTCTTCATGTCCAAGCTTTCAGAGGAAGTATATGTGGTGACCAGTATTTTTTCTTCTCAGTTGATAACTTTCCCTTAAAGATGCAGCACTGTAGGAATTACACACTTTAGGATGCACCACTTTTGTTGTAGAAGGATCTCTTGACACAGGGAGCTCCTTCATCACCTCATGTTCTATATAACATAAAGAACCATCCATCGAGATCTACATGGTTATTCTATTCAAGCGCTGTAGTAAAGAATCAAAAACTTAAAACTATCACCCAAGGACTTAGGACATTAGTGCAGGTATTTGTGTTTGGCAGAGTTCATAGGCTGTATTCTAGCCTAATCTAAATGAAATGTCTAGTTCTTCCCAAATGCAGCCATGGGCAGAATGTTGATAGGAACTGGAAAATGAAATAACATTCCTATTCTACCCTTATCTAGATTCATTTTCCATTGAAAAGATAAAGGGATGTAAATCAGAAGATTAGCACGCAAGCTCAGACTGTAAGGGACTGAACTGATCCATGATCACAATCATCTGAGGGTCAGTCAGACAGACAACCCTATTGAAGGGCGGGCATAGGTCCGCAATTGTGGAGTTAACTTAAAAGTGGTCTGTAACCTCCAGAGTGAAGAGAAGGCAGTTGTTTACTGTTCAACACCAAGAAATTTGGTATGTTGAAACAGCACCAGGTTTGAAATGTTGAACGGATTTTCAGGCACAAGCAAAACACATAAAAAACTTTTTGCCTGTTTTTTTGGTTTTTTTAGTTTTTTAGAATTTTTTTAAAGTACTATTCGCATTAAATTTTCTAAATAAATGTCGCATCTGTCCTCTTTTGTACTCTCCCCTTCCCCTTCTAGATCTCTGGAAATACTAGTTCTTCTTCATCAATTTGAAGTAGAGTCTTTGCTACCTACACAGGTCTCTTAAAATGGTCTCCCAAGGCAGGTGGGTTCAGGGACGTGAAAGACACGGCATGGAAGTAGAAATAAAACCACAGTGGTTGGAATGTGAGAGGAATCACACATTAAGCCCTTCTTTCTGCCACTCACCCAGCAGAGGAGAGGGGATGGCTACTGAAGGTTACTTCCACTGGCATATGAAATAGTTTATTGTTTCAGGGCTTGTTCAATATTAAGCACACACCACTGGCTGGAGAGGTAAATGAGCAGTGAGAACACTTGTGCCGCAAGGCTTTTGGTATCAGGGAGCAGCAAAAGTGGCTACTGCACAGGGGAAGGTGAGCCTAGAGCAGCATTTGTCACCGACAAGAAACACAGTCCCAACAGTACCTGAACAAGAAGAGCAGAGCAGGTCCAGCAGCAGTAATAGGGGTGAGTCCAGTGGTTGCCAGACATCCACAGCAATGAGGTAGCTCCAAGGTCAAAGCAGGAAGTCAGCAGGTCAGGCACAGTGTAGTTCAGGAAACAGCAAGGTCTTGTCCTTAAAGGCAGCTCCTAAGGCACAGCAGGGAGGGCCCAGATGAAATTTCTCACAGCTTGGCTATTTCTCAGCAGCCCGATCCAAGGTCACACAGCTGCACCACATCAGAGCTGGCCTGATGCACAGGCAGGCGGCCAAGCCCCTGAGGGCAGGGGGAAGAGGTTGCAGAACCTGTTGGTGCACTCAAGACCCTAATACTTACTCTTACCACTCTATTTGCCCCAGTGATCATAAACAGCTGAGGACCTAACCCAATCTGTTTGGATAGCGGGACTCATTCTCCAGAACAGCAATGCTCATAAACTAGAAGAAACAATCAACAGAGGTAGGAAAAACTAAACCTGCTTCTTGGACTGCACTATTAGAAATGTGGACCCTCAACTCAAGGGTGTGACTAGAAGAAAAGTCAAATTCAGACAGTCAGACAGCAATAATGAAAAAAAAACCACTATGGGCTTCCTCTGGTCAAAAGGCTATGACCTAGTCAGTCTTGCTACTCTTGCCATTTCGTATTCAATTATTCAATAATTACCATAATTTTCAAGACTAAGATTTACTTGCAATTCTCGAGAGTTTATATTATCTGTCCTGCTAGCTTTGCAGTTATTCTTAAATGAAATCCAAACCTATTTATTTAGCTCTATCAGGGAATGTAAGACTAGTGCAGGTTAATGCTGTGGATGGGGATATTGAGGTTTGGTCCTCGAACACTACAGATCGCAACTGCTGAATCCAGCTCATGCACGATACCCCAAAGGCATATATCTCAGAAATTAGACAAGACTGGTAAAACTCTTTGGATGTCAGGTGTCAAGTTAGTTCCTTGCATAACAGCCAGAGCAGTGTGAGATACAGTTGGGAAGGGTTGAGATGAGAGTGTTCAGGACACTTTCTTTGGAGTTTGGTAGAGGATGTGATACAGGGAAGCGTGTATGAGAATGTGTACTTGGCGGGAAATTGCTTGAATGTTATTTCAGTTTGTTGGCTTGATTCAGCACATAAGATGTTTATGGCAGTAAGCTGGAGAAAGAATTGGGCATTTTACAAGCGATATACATGTAGGCTGAGAGTGAGAATGAAGATGCTGTGCCATGAAATGAAGTCAGGTTAGGGATTGAATGTGTGCAAGGAGTTATGGTCCAGAGGTGGCATACTGACTGTTTGCTGGGAAGTCAAAAGGAAGATGGGGCTGCGGTAGGTATGCACGTTAATACGGGAGATGCACCGAGTGAGCACACAGGGGCTGTACGTGGGGTGTGTGAAAACAGTGTCAGGTGGGGAATGAGCTGTAGAGCTTGAAGAGGACCAGAAGTGCTAAATGTGTATTTGGACTCAAGACCCAAGTTCCTGTATTTTGTATGCACACTCATTTTGAGTTGGGCTGGAAAGCTGGGGGCTTTCATGAAGAGAACAAGGAACAAAGATACGGGTGGAACTCCTTGATTAGTTTAACGTGGGCCACTCTAGGTGAACATAGAGAGGGACAAGTGGGAAAAAGGAGAGGTTCCATCAGACAGTTCCCCAAAAGGCCACAGAGAAGCAGGGAGAGGGCTGCCTTGGTGGCACTGGCAGCATTGCAACACAGAATCTGGAGATGTGTGGAATGGCGATTTCCCTCAGTGGTGCTTACAGTGGATATATCAGAAGTTTCCACCATACGTCCCCAGTGACCTAAAACCTGGAGAAGGTAAAAAACCCCTCCTGTGCCCACGTCTTGGTCATACCTGCCCCAAGCCTGTAGATCCACTGCCGTGTTACACATTGTGGTCTCCAGAGTGCAGGTGTGGGCAGCAAGAACACTTGTGACAAACTTCCATCTACACAGCCATGCGTGGGCAGCTCGTGTCCACTGGGGCATCCAAACCTCACCTGAGAAGGGTGTGCTCTGCAGCTCCTGTGCCAGATCTTCTAAGAACCTCACAGGCCCTTCAGCTCTCTCACTTAGAAGGTAGACACACCGGACTTGCTCCATGCTGGGCGGAAAGGGGGCCAGCTGGTACCCCGGAGTCTCGAACCCAGACGGAAGCCTGCAGTATTTGAGAGGCCTGGCTGCAGGTTCCAGGACGGCTTAATGCAGAGGCGGGGTCCGATTCCTCAGCCTGAGAGGTGAGCGGAAGCGC
>NW_009213182.1:0-14669 GCF_000690835.1 Fulmarus glacialis | reverse complement strand
GGGCTGGCCACTGAGGCTTCCCAGGCTCCTGCAGCTTGGCACCCACAGCACCTAATCCTGATACCATAGACAAAACCATCTCTTCTCATCACCACTGATACTGTGCCACCGCTTTGTCGGACCCCGGCCATAGGCTATGAAGACGCAGCTCCCCTCCGCTGCCTGGGGAAAAAGGCTTGTAGGAGCGAGCCGCCCGCGGCGAGGGGTACCTGTGCTGAGAGCAGGGCTGGGCTGGGTCCGAAGGGGTTTTTGACGAGTGGCAGAAGCTGACCTCCAGCGCCGCTAGTGCGGTTTTGGAGCCTATCCTGTCTTCGTGTGGATATTACCCACGGGTTCAGCACGTGGGAGAAACCCCCCCGAGTTTGTTTACTGACGCCCTTCCTTAGGACGTGCTGTGTGACAGACAGCCTTTTAGCAGAGAGATGTGCAGCAGAGGCGTGAGCTGCCGCCAGCGAGTGGCGAAGTACAGCAAAGTTTGCTATTCGGCCATTTTTCACACCGTGTCACGCGTGCGAAACGCTTCGGAAATTTAAAACCAAACCAAGCCACCGTTTGCATTCCCTTACACAGCCTTTCTGCCGCAGAGAGCGGTTGGACCAAGCGAGTGCAGGTGCCAGTTGCAGGGACAACAGCAGTATTCCCCTGTGTGAACGCGAGTAGTCTGATGCAATGCAAACATTAATCTCTCGGCTACAAAGGAACAGCATGGATCCATCTGTTACTTTCTTTGCTCTTAATCAAGTTGGGGAGGGAGCAAAAGTTCATGTAGCAAATGTGGGTATGCACTAGATTGGGACCTGAGCCGTAAAGCTGAGATCAAATCCAGAGGCAATCGGATTTTTGGAGGTCTATGGACCCAGGGTTGCATATCATTTTGGATCTCTTCTTTCACCAAATTTGGAAGTGGAAATTGAATTCTGGGATGTGGTATTGGCCCACTCTGCTCTGTAACCCACAATGCTGAGTGCAGACTGCTGTCCCTATTATGATTGTGCTAACAATTGACTTTTTGGTTTGGCTGTCTTGCTGAAAAAAAAAGCCCTAAATCAATCCCAACCAAAAAGTATTTCTTTTTCTAGTTTGCTTAATAATATGAAACATAGAAAATACTGTGTTTTGCATCAAATGAAGCAATTGTAGGCAGGGAGAAAAAAAGAAAAAAAAAAAGAAAAAAAGAAAAAGCAAAACACAAAAGCCATGCAGGGCCAGAGTGTCAGAAAAGCAGAGAAGGAGATGACAGCCCTTTTATCCGCCAGTTGAGCAGTTAGAAAACTTATCCAGGATGCAGGAGGCCTGGCCTGAATTCACTGCTCTGCTGAGGAGAGAGTAACCCACATCTTGGTATGTATTCCTGCCAGATAGCCGCTCAGTGAAAGAAGAATCCTTCCCTGTTGCCTTTGCTCACTACTGCTCATCCCTAATGGATGCAGCATTTGATCCCCTTCCTCTTTGAAGCAGCCTATTTTTAAAATACTGGATAAAAAGTTGTTTTCCAAAGGAAGTATTGCTACTCTGAGCAAGAGGTGACCCAGTCATGGCCATGACCACAGTGGTGTCTGCTGTTAGTGAGGTCACTGTTCATTAAACTTACATTGCCTGGTTCTGGTAACCAGAATTTTTGAAAGGAGATGAGGTGAAACAGATTTATTTTAAAAAATAGAAGTATTTCTAGGTAGTTTGTATACGGACCCCTTTTTTCCAAGCTCTTAGGATGTCTGTATTCTGTATTCAGATAATCATACAGTCACATCATCGCAAGAAACATAAATGCATGTTTTTGTGCCCATGTGCCAGTTTGGGTGTCCAGTTATGGATAGGAGCAGTTGGAATATACTTCCTGAATTGCTCCTTCTCACTGTATCGTAGTTGGTTTCTCTCTTCACTGCAAGTACATCGCCCCCCTGCCCAGCTCCACGCCATTTTAGCTTTACCAAAGAGCAGCGAGCGCTTGCTCGCTGTTGAGTTCTAGCAGGGTTGGTGGCACGGGGACACAGAGCATGTCCTTGCCCAAGGTGTGCTCTCGGTAGCCATGAGTGTCAAACAACGTCCGCATCCACTGCCGGAAACTCCTGAACGCTAAGGGTACAATGCGCCGCAGAGCTGTCCCGTCAGCACTCGTATCCCACCAGTTTCTCTCTTGGTGTGGAAAACAATTCAGTTGGGCTGGGTGAAAAATTAGGAGCTACTTCAATGAGATGTTTCTCCATAAGGTAAACTGATTTCCATACCAGTGGCTATGTTCTCATTGCATGGTTTCTTCCGATTCCTTACCGAGGGAGATGTCCTATTTTTTGAGACAGACCATGTACGTTCAGGATTTAGTACACTGTGTACACACATGTCCAGCTACCTGGACAGCTTTGCTTCAGCTCCGATTTTTTTAATATGCATTTGAAGCAACTCACCTTTTTGATCATTCGTGGAACTGCACTCCACCTATCTAGAGTGGGGCAGTAGTAGGCAGAGAATGACATCAGATCCCTGGGGTATAGCAATGATTATCTATTAATTTATTCTCCATTCTTTCAGTTCCATGAGATATAAGCCACTCAGAGCTGGCATCTTAATCCTAAACGTGGACCTGTGGTATTTGACGGTGCGATGACCTGCCTAAGGCCACTGCTTTTCGGAGTATTTATGCCTGTGGCACTGCTTACAAGTTACACAGTCTCCTTCTCTCAAGGGCCTGCAAATAAAACACTAAATGAGAGGGATCTTCAGCCTTAACACAGGATCAGATATCCCAAGAGGTATTTAAAAAATTGATGTTCCTTTTTGTAATGAAATAAAATGGAGAAGTGCGATCGGATTTCATGCCGTGAATAAAACTGGATGAAGGCTACCTGAGGTGCCCCTGTCTAGCAGAGGAAGTCTTGTGAATGTATCTCTGGGTTCCTCACAGGTCCCTGCAATTAGGAGTGAGAAGAAGACTCTCTTTCCCCCATTGTTAGCTGAGGCACCAGGGATTGAAAGCTTCTTGCCTGGCATATTCATGTGCTTCCCTGCCCTGTGGTTGTGGAGACTTTGTGGGTCTGTGGGAATGTTTCATCCTTTGTCTTTCCAAATGAATAAATTACATTCATGAGATGGCAGTTTTATAAGTTTTCTTTCTTGTGCAACTTGAACATTTTGATTCCTTCTTTTCATTACAATGCAGAGCTCTCTGAATGCTAATGTACACGAAATGCATATGATGCACACAAAATCATATCACGTGTACTTTGTGGTTAGGACGGATGTGTAAGGGCGCGTAATACTCTAGTTGTAGAATATCAGAGGTTTCTTAGAAACTGCAGTTACTGTCTGACTTTGGTATGGTTCCCATGATTTCAAATGTACTGAGCTGCTTAGCTTGGTAGCTTCCCCTTTGAAAGACACACATTCTTCACAGCCACTCAGCCATCTTTTGTTATTTAGCAATAGTTCCATGTCTGAATGAAGAACTATATATCTACTTTTTGTAAGGCGTACGTCTCTGGCTATACGTGTTTGGAGTGACGTCCAACAAGCATTTGAAGAAACTCAGCTGTAGATTGTAAGATGAAGACTTTTTTTTTTTGGTAAAAAACATGATCACTTGTCAAAAAAGTGCTAATTTCTGCAGCACATCTTGCAATATTTCTACTTTTCTTCTGCATTTTATACCTCTCTCAACTTCATACAAAAGAGTTTCTAGAAGGGTATGTTCAAGAGAGGAACCTTTACCACAATATTGGGGTTTAAACCTCCCCAACATTCAGTGTAGAGCTGTTTATATGTATTTGATTAGCAAGTGCCTTCCTTGACATTTTATCGCCTTCAAGCCCCCCGCTTTAACCAGGCTTATTGGAAGTAGGTGCTGTAAGATGTTTTATGGATATCATAGTTCTGTTTTCCTCTCTTTCCTGGTGATACTTTGCTGGTTTTATTCAAGATGAAAGTGTTGTGGTAGTAGCTAGTCTGAGTTGAACCATAGATACGTCCTGTCCCTGTGTTCCTGGTGAAGTCGCCTTTCTTTTGCTGCAAGGACCTTCCCTTTGGCTTGTTACAGAGGTAGATGATGTACGCATCTAAAAAAAAATATTGTAGGGTCAGCTGTACTTCAGCCATGCTTTTTTTATCTGTCTTCGCTCCAGAAACCCTTCTGTAGCCATTATACTAGATGTAAAAACATATGTTCCTGTAAGATGCTACCAGCGAGCTGAGAGGCTGCTCCGCGCAGGGGAAGTCCAAGGGTCAGGGCTGGGGCAGCTGCTGGAGCACCAGGATTTATGCGGCGAGGGGGTAGAGCTGTCAGACCGGCGGCTGCGCACCTCGCGGGGAAAGCGTTAGCGGCAACCAGAGACAGCAAGGCTCACCCCGTTTATAAAGGGCTGGTGTGAAATCTGGCAGGTGGAAACCATCTACAAACAATTCTGTTTCCGCTCCCTGAAAAGTTGCCTAATTAGATACTTCAGAAAGAAAATCCGCTAACTGGGGGGAAACGTGGGGCCTGGCAGTGTGGTAATGTAAATGTTTCCATTTCAGCCGTGGGAATATGACTCCAGATGTGGGAGACTTCAAGGAGGGATGAGATCCCTGCAAGGCTGCTGGCCCGGCTTGGGAGGAAACTCAGAAATGAGGCAGGGCTGTTGCGCTCAGTGATGCTACCACTGACCTGAGACGGCAGATGAGGGCTCCTCTGTGGGCGTCCAGGAGGTCAGAGGGTCCCAGGGACCCCTCAGCACCACGAGGAGCTGGCAGGGACATGCCACTCTCCCCTGGTCCTGTGTGGTGTGCAGCAGGGCTGGCCAAGAGCCTTCCTGCGCAGAGGAATGCTTCAGCTTTACCCTTTCGTTTGAGCTGGTATGGGCTTGGAGTGTACATTGAGAATGTCCATTTCTTATCTTTAAGGTTTTAACAGAATTTGAGAAGTGAAGCAGCAAGTTACTGGGACAAAAGATAGCAGTACTGGTGGCATCGGGGGAATCTGAGGCGTGCCAGTTCCAGTGGGTGCCCATCCCAGCCAGATGTGGGCTTAACATCGCAACTGGCTTCAGGGAGCTTGGCAAATAGCTGGAAATTTTGAGAGCCACAAGAGGGAGCTCACAACCCACAAACAAGAAGGAAGAACACTTTTTTTTTTTTTTTGAACCTAAGGTCTCTCGAAACTGGAAGCTCACCTATTGCTGAAGATGCACAGGCAGGGCCATGTCCACGTTGGGAAGGACTCGCCTCACTCCAGCTAGATAGGGGTGAACCTGGGTGTTTAGCACAGGGGGTTGTGAAGTGCTGGGGTGTCATTTCAGCTTTCAGAGGAAACAGCCTCCCGTTACAGGACTCTGAGGAGCGATCTCTTTCGCACAGTGCGCACCCCAAACTCTCATGGCTTGAAGGCTTTTTGTCCCAAGCTATTTATGAAAAGCTGGGGTGAACACTAATTTTGTTCTTGACAATGTCCACACTTTGCACTTAAATAACAAATAAAACACATCTGACAGCTTTTACTGTCCCATTCCCTCCTCCCTACTGTGACGCCTGGGTTGTTTCAGACCGGCCTTTCTCTGTCCTGCCCTCTGCTCGCCCCTCTCGCCGCGCAGCGCCCGGGCTGGTGTGGGGGGCAACCTTACGCTCAGGGTTCGCTCTCTGGGGGATCACAAAGGTTTGCATCAAGATAATGTTGCGGTGAAGCGTGCCCTCAGGCTGTTGGGAAAGTTGCTGATACTTTTTTTCCAAGCCGTACTCAATCTAGTTCGTGTTTCTTCAATGGAAAAGCTTAATTTCAATTTACAATTCACATCTAGAGCTTTGCTCTCACACTGAGACTTCCTACAAGGCACCCAGTAATGTTGCTATCATTTGCATTGCTCTAACAGAAAAATTTCCATCTGTCTTCCCAACTCTGTGAAACTCCAAACAAATAGCAAGTACTATGGATGTCTGAACACACAATAGCATGTCATTTTTCTTCCAGCATTAGTGTATGCTGCAGACGTTAAACTACTTCTCTTCTGAAGGGTTTGAGAGACTGTTAACATTATTCAAATTAAATTCAATACTGGTGTAAGTTAGTGCAGTTGGAATTATACACAAAGTATGATGTCTCATCTTTCCGTCAAGAGCTGAGCTCATCCCTGTGCACCAGCCAGCTCAGCTTCAGGTGGTCTTTGTAAGCCCAGAGCCGCTTCAGACAAGCGATGATGCTCTTTTCCTCGGCGTCCCCCTTTCCCCACGAGCGTGCCTTCTGGCGCTCTGCAAGGCCGTGGTGCTACGGCTCGCTCGCTCGTTTTCCCCTCTCTGTTCATCTTGCTTTCCCTCCCAGCTTGGGGGTATGTTGCTATATGTTTCTAGAGGAGGCATATGGTGTTAAATACGAAATCGATGCTTGTTAGAATGGCAGCCCCACAGGTTTTCTTTGATTCCCTTTCCCAGACCCGTTGGGGCCGAGCCCTTGGGGCCGTGGCCAGTTTTGTGGCTGCCCGCAGGGCGGCAGGATCCCCCTCTGCGGAGGGTGCCCAAATGGCCGGGCCTTCTCCAGCACTGCTGCTCTGAAGGGCTTCGTCAGTGCTTCTTGCTCAACCCTCTTCCTCTTCTTAACAAAATGAGTCAAAGGCACATTCTTATTACAGCCAGCCTTTTCCTCCCCCGACACGGGGTATTGGTGTATTTTGCCCCAGAGCCAATACGCTGAGCGAGGCGTGGGGGGGTGATGCGTGAGCTGATGCAGCCCGGGTGGGCACGGTCCAGCCCCCCCCAGTGCCGCTGTAGATGCTGATGCTAATGCTGCTTTCTTGTAGGTAGCATGAGGAAAAAAGTATCTTACGCCTGGTATGTCTTTGACCGGGTCCGTGTTTAAGACTCGGGTGTATCAGTGAAATGCAAGACAGTGCTTCAGATTCATGTTATGTTCCGCAGTAACAGGGAGCCTCCAGAGCCACAGAGTGGCACTGATGCACAGTAACTTTGGCACTAGTGTTTCCCACTTCAGAAGGTGAAAAAATGGATTCCTGCCATCTTTGCTGAGAAAGTCCTGTATGTCTATCTTAACCACTACCTAACACCAAAGCGGTGCCGCATTCAAAGCTACAAATAGCACTGTTAGAGCCACGAGAATACAGAAACTCATGGTAATTCCCTATCCATCTTTCTCCTCCTAATTACTGTAACTCGTAGCAGATCTTTCTAGGTGAAAAATAATGATCCATTTCCATGCAGTGTAAAGCGGGGTTATATACTGGGCGTGCATTTTCCTTTTGCTCTGATGTCGGTGTAGCGTGAGAAATATGTGCGTTCGTCCTTGGGGTACGGGGTGCCTTAATCGGCCCGTTGGATGCAGCTCTGGCGGGGAGCTCCTCTTGCCGGGGCTCATCCCTGTGGAGGAGGGCACAAGAGCAGAGTGCATCCCGGGCTGCTAGTAGACGCTGCAGCATAACGGCTCAAACCTGTTAGGATGTCAGTTTTGGTCTGTCTCTGTCTCTCTTTCCAAAGGAGAAAACTCTCCTGAATTTTCAGCTGGCAAGGTATGGAGGGTCAGCGTGACCCCAGCGTGGCTCTGCTGCCAAAATCCCTGTGAAGAGATCACGTTCATTTTTTGTTTCAGCCCGTTGTCCATCCTGTCGGTTTGCACAGAAGGTATTCAGTCTGGAGGGGTAGTGTATTTTTAGTAAATGAGTTGTTTGCGAGACATTTTTACTTCCTTGTTTATTCAATTCGCTGCAGTTATTTTGCTTAGTAACATAGTTGACTCACCACAATACAATTTCGTACCTTCAACAGGACTAAATATTGGGTGTCAATCATCACAGTGTGCTTCATAGCCTTCGGTGAGAGAAAGAAGTTTTGGGAGAGAGTTGGGAACAGTGGATCCGCAGGGGTGTGGGCAAGAAGGGGAGCTGCATCCCGCCTGGCCTGGGGCTGGTGCAGCAGGGGCACGCTGCTGCGCGCCCCGGGCACGGCACTGGCAGAGGGGGACGGCACTGGCCGAGGCGTTTTGGGTTTCTGCTGGTGCCCCAGGACAAGGATCTGTCCCAGAGGCAGCATCAGCGTACAGGGTGCGTACCCACCAGCGTGCGCAGCGCAGCAAGAGGCAGAGATGCTCTCTGCACACCTCGAGTGCTTCGTTCCTTGAAGAACCGCATTTTCTCCTCCTGACACGTTAAAAGCATCGGTTCTATATATTTGTCATATGAAGGTTATGTATTCATATCATATGGAGCTTATCGCGGCACTTCAGAAACAGTTTGAGCTGAAGTGGGTTATTTTCTTTGCTTTTCCAATTAATCTCAAGAAGTCCCTGTTTTCTGGGGGTGAGGCCACAATTCAGATTCCATTTATACTAATTACCTACTCACTCGGTTCTTGGCCTCCTTTAAGCACAAAAGTAGAAGAGAAAGGAGAAAAAAAACCTGGATGGGTTTAGTTTGATTTATGAAAACATGCCGAAGTTTGAACACTTCAGCAGATCTTACCTGTACAGGCTGAACCAGCTGCGTCTGGGACAAGGCTGGCAATCTCGCTGCATCAGGCTTTCTCCTGGCACATCTGTAGGCTGCTGCTCACGGGATCCCTGACCTTCCCCAGAGCAGGCTTTTTGACACTTTGCTGTTGGTCCCATTCAGTAGAGTTGATGAGGGAATTTTCAACAACCTTGTTTTTTCATCTGAAATCCCAGTCTGTTAAACAACCTTTTTACCTCTGCTGATTGTGGCGGAGAAAGCCAGGCAGGTTGAATTGCTGAGTGTGAAAAAACTGGGATTGCAGCTGAAAGAATTGTTGAAATCCTGCACATTTCTTTTGAACAAAAACCTGCTTTTTCAGTTCAGAACAGCAAATTTTCAATCAGCTCTTGAAAATTATTACAAGTAAACAATACGAAAAATTTGAACGTAACAAATCCACATGCAAATGTTTTTTTTAAATGTGTTTTGAGCTTGCTTGTTTCACATACTGCTGATTTGCAATGTTCTTGGTTGAGAGCTTGAGTTTCTCCTTGAGGGGAAAATGTAATATGAAAGGTAGCTTCACAGAAAATGTGGAATTTTATAATAAAAATATTAGCAAGTTGCATTTGAATAGAGGCTTGAGGATAGATTAAACATAATGGACATACTAAGAGAACACAGACAATGGCTTTCCTGAGCAATTATGAATCTATAGTCCTAAATAGTGGTACTTTGGAGAAAAGGAAAGAAAGAGAGAAAATTAGTATCTTTTAAAATGTGCACATAATATGCAGACTAATAATACATACTAATTTCGTTCTTGGGAGGATTCACCACTTGTGTATAGCTCCAGCCAGCCAGCTTTTCCCTGTCAGCTTCTGCAGGGACTTTGGGTTAACACTTTCCCATTTGCAATTGTGAACCCTAGACAAATACTCATTAGAGCACAGATTATGGTTTCAATTGCTACAGTGACATAAGGCTACCCCTTCCAGAAGTCATCAGTGGGAGCAGAGAAAGGTAATTATTGATTACTGGAAAGAATAAGGCTGGCAAAAGGTGGCCCTGATAGGATGAGTTGGCCAGAAGGAGAAAGGAACAGACGGGCTCAGCCAGCTTAACTGCAGCCACGTCAGGAATGACACTGCCGTAGCGGAGCAGCTGGGGACAGGGGCTATAGGATTCATTTAAGGCTTTCAGCAGCTCAAGGGAAACCTTGAGCCTGCACAGGCAGAGGAACATGCCTTTCTGCATGTATAAGTGCTCCAAGCCAGGGCATGAAGACCAGGCATTTAGGTAATATCTGACAATTTTTCATGTGGGCAGGGTTTCCCAGACTTACAACAAAAAGTCTTTGAGAGCTTGATTTAATCGTGAGTGGTTCTAACTCCAGCTGAAATCAAATGATACCAGAAACGTGCGGCGTCTGTGAGAATCAAGCCTGAATCCTGGTTCCTGCAACATTCTGACCAAATCCCAGTGGTTCCCTCACATTTCCACACCTATCCAGTGAGAGGACTCCCACTCTCGGTCAGTTATGCATCAAGAAAAATTCGTACCTTATCACCGAGGATGGTTTTTGTGCTGTGCAAGGCTTGTGCAAAGGAGATCCATTCAGCAAGGGTGCCAGGCAAGCGTGAAAGCAAGCCTCCTCCGTGTTCACAGCCCTGGGCCATTCGCGTGGCATTTGTTTTCCCACACTATTCCACCAGCTTCCTTATTTTGAGTAGGCAACAGAAAGCTCAAAGTTATTTATTTATGTGTTTATTTATAGCTATCTCTTCTGGGTGCTTTAGGCAGCATACTTTGGTCTAGGCAGTACAAAGGAAATTTTGAACTTCTTCACAAGATTTTGTGAATCTGGTGGAATAAAACCTGCACTTGGAGAGTCCACAGGTTTCTGCAGCTGGACCTTGCTGAGTAACCCGCGTAAGGGCTGAGAGTAGCCTTGGAGTCACTGCTCAGAGAAAGGCGTTCCTGCTTCCTGCGCGCCTCGCTTTCGTCATTTCTACCTGGAAGGTTCACTCCGCTGTTAAGGTTCTTGTTGCGTCTAGTGGTATTTCAGCTTTTTGATGTAAGGAATAATCGCTGAAGCAATTTCAAATAGAAGGGACCTTCTAGGCCCAGGGGATTCATGCATAACGAAGACACTAAACAGGTCATTTTTTTAAATGGTGGCCTTATTGTCATGGATATGCTCATTCAAACTATGCTCAGCTTGAATATTTGAGTATTTTCAATTTGAAAATCAGAGAGCAAGCTCAGTGCACGGAGTCTATATTCACCCAAGGGTTCAGTTTACACCCGCGGGTACTGAGCCGAGGTGAAACCAGGCACACGTCTGTTTACCTCAAAACTTGCCCAGATAGGTGGGTTAAAATATTACAAACTGAGATAGGCTGACATTCAAGGCTTTTCTCTTAGGTTGTCATTTTATGTTAATTGAATGCCTGTGTTAATCTAATAGAGTTTAGATTTATAGTGGGTTCTATACCATGTCGTATTTTAATCAATACATATTCCAACATTTAGATGGACAGATGAGAAAATCTGCCTCATCTCTGCACTTCTGTTCTATCAGCTGTCAATAATTCCTAATTTGAATCCTTCAAATGATCAGATTTATGGGTTTTAGTATATTGCATTAATCACAGAAATTAACTTTTGGGGAAAATGATGTTAAAGGTCATACGGAGTCTTGAAGGAGCAGTAACTGTGTCTGTCCTGCAAACATGTTTGCAGCATCTCTAAGATAAAGTGCATTAGAATATTTATCTGCGCGAATCCTGCTGATTGCTCCTTATGTCTAAGGTCACTACGTGCTGGTGGGGAGATAATGCTTGGAAGAAACGATTGCTGAAATCCACAGATTTAGGAAGACAGATGTGACGCTGGGCTTTTTGTCCTCAGCAGGGCACAGACAGGTCCAGCAGATTTCACTTGAATGGGTTTATTCAGCCAAAACTCTAGAAAATTTGTTTTGCTGGAGGTGGTACATGCCTTCGTGTCAAGCGCACGTATGCCCTCCTGGAAGAGCTCACAGCAGAAAGGGCTGCCATGGAGGCCAGGGTAGAGGAAGGGCAGAGCAAAGGGGAAACATTAGCCCGATGTTTAGGCTCCATCTTAGGGCTAAGGTCTTGAACCTCGACCAACACCCAACCCCACTGCTACCCCTCGGAGGGCTCCTTATTGTCTGTCTGGGACCAGCTGGGGCTGGTGGTATCCCTACAGAGGATGGAGGCAACACCCCCCTCGGATGGGGCACAGGATGGCGATTCCTGCCTGCCGGTCCCCGCCCTGTCGGCGGAGGGATGGTGAGGATGAAGCATCTCAGCAGCGCTTTCCCACCGCGCTGCCGGCAGCGTGCACCAAGCCCTGCCGCAAGAGCAAGCACCCTCCGTCCTCTCCCCGGGGCGGCTCCACGTGGGACAGCCTGGGAGAGATGGGGGAGGCTTGGATGCTGCCCGCCAGCCCCTCTGGTGGGGTAAGGGCTTCAGCTGGGTGCTTTCAAGGGCTACTGGTAATTTGTCATGCAGCAAAAAAGGCAAATATTGCAACATTCCCCTGCTCGGCAGCGAATGAGATGTCTCCACACCCCTCTCCAGGGGCTGCTGGGGCCAAAGGACCATCCCTAGACCCGCAGTGTCACAGGGTGGTGTGCTGTCATTAGACCACCAGTTGCTCTGTGGGGTCTGTTTTAAACTGCACATGAATTATCCCTAATGTTTTTGTAATGTCTCATGGTATGACAGCAAGAAATTGTTTTCTTTGTAAAGGGACATATGCTTCAAATTAGGGATACACTAAAAGGAGAAAAAAACCCAAACACACAAATATCTTGCCCTGTGGAGAGTTTGACATTCTGATTTTCCCTGTTCCTGTGGAATCATTATTCGTGATGTTTGGAAGGAAGAGTGAGAGGACTTTGCGTCTCTTTCTTTAATAAACACTTAGAAAACTTCCACTGATTTCGGTGCTTCTGGATGGTGGCAGCAGAGGCTCTCGGTGTTAAGCAGGGAGCAGTGTCACCTCCTGGTGCCACCACCCAGCTGAGACACCAGCAGCTCGCAGGGAGGACAGACCCTGACCCCCAGAGCAGCACGTGCACTGTGTCTGTGCCTATCATCAGGCTCCAAAGCATCACAGCTTTTCCTCTAGTTTTTAAAATTCTTTATTTAGAAATAGAAAAAACACAGTGAAATACATCTTTTGTTTCTTAGACTGGAGAAGCCTACCTTCACCTATGTTTTATTTTAATCTGGATGTGAAGGGCATTTATGTTGTAACTCTCCCCATCTGTAAAGTTTCAAGGCACATTTCATTATTAAAAAGGTTGCTGTTGTTTTTTAGAAGTTTGCCACAGTTGGTAGTTTTGTACATGAGGGACCTGGGACCTCTGTGGCTGCTCCCTGTCCTGCCACGGACCCACTGTAACGATGCCCATCCCTGGGGTGATGGACCACATCAGTGCACTGCCTGTTCCCGAGGCTGGGTGCTTGCCAAGGAGCACGCGATGGGATTAACTCCCAAGACATTGAAATAATAATTGGAAAGCCAGCAACAGCTTGTGAGCTCCCTAAAATTTTCATATAATCCCTTCTTATCTATCTTGAGATCAGCTGCTAATTCTAATTGGCTTCACCAAAACAAACCAGAAATAGCTTTGATGGTTTTGTTGGATCTGTGCTAGAGCTAAATGGAAAGCCACAGCCCACAATTCTCCCATCTGCAAGAAGCCAGAATGATACTAGAAATGGCTATGGTTTTACAGATATTAATTAATATTTGTGAAGCGCTTTCTAAGCTTGGAAGAAAGAAAAAAAATCATTTTGTTATGAATAAGCAACCTGAAGAGAACACCCATAAAATTGCAGAGAATTGACTGCAGAACCTAACAAGGCCTCTGCATCTTTAATTTATATGTTTCTGTTTACCACAAGCATGTGCTAAGAAAACATGCACAGAAGAGGAAAGGTCTTGTCCCTTTTAACAGACAGTTTCTTCTCCATATATATCTGTATTCATGCAAATCCATTAGAAACACAGTGTTGTCTGAAATACAGTTAATAAATGAAGGTAGCACAAATGTGTTTTTAAATCAGTTTAATAAAATTAGTCATGTAGATTTTAAATCATTTTTACAGTTGATTTAACATTTGTGACTGGTTTATAGATTATGATATAGGATAGTGTTTGCATCCTTGCAATTTTATTCCAATTTAGAAACAGTACAAATATTAATTTTTTCTTCAATAATGGAGCCTTTGAGAATTAAACTTGTCTTTTCTCAATACACATTTTATGAGAATGCTTTAAATATGATTTTTAATATTTTTGAGGACTTTATTGCACATAAAGTTCTTTTAACTAGGACTTAACTGGAATCTGTTCACAAAAGTTTCTTGCCAGACATATGTAAATGTTTTCCATGGTTAATTTAATGGTGTGAAATACGTAAGAATTGTTCTTCATAATACGAGACATTTTGTAGAAGTAATAAACAATTGTAACAAACTCCACATACCAAAAGGAGTGAAATATCCCAAACAGAAATAATAATGATGGGTCTGTTTTCAAAAGACAGCAATATTTTGATAAAACCCCAGAACTTCATGTGATTCCAAGTGACAAGGGAGGAGCTACGCAGAAATGCCTGATTAACACATCTTCCACAGGTTCAGACTACTATTACGTAGAAAAGAAGGGTAACTCATTATAGGATATGTGAAGGGAGCTTTTTGTCTCCAAATCATCAACTTCACATTTGGAAGCAGCTGGTAGGAAAGAAAGCGTTTGCAGCTTTTGTCAATTCCTCCTATGAACGAGTTCTTCATGCGAAAGGAGTTTGCGAGGTGCCCCCCTCATTTCAAGCAGACAGGAGTCCGCGTGCCAGGAGTCACTGCGGTGGTTAACGATGGCGTTGGGACAGTTGGCCAAGACCAGCAGAGAAGGCAGGATGGGCGCTGCGAGGTTCCCATCCCTGAGATGGGGCCAGTGAGTCACTGGAAACATATTTTTCAAGTGGTAAAAATTCAAGATAAAACATGGAGTAAAAGGTGTCAATCCAAAAGGACTTTTCCTATCTTTTCATTTGGGTGTGCGCAGGCATGCCAAGGTAACCTCGAAAGCATTCCAGAAGCACGGATCCTGACCTCCGGGGGTGGCAGTGCCGGCAGGTCTGGGTCCCTCCCCGTGCCCCATTGCCCACCGTGGGCAAAGCGGGCGGTGGTGCGGTGCCTAGGGCTGGCTGCGCGCCGGCTCCCGCGCTGG